>NC_057795.1:74296307-74343357 GCF_018294505.1 Triticum aestivum
GATCTCGATTGTGGTTTTTCATCTAAGTATGTGGTGATTTTTTAGAAAAGGAAGTATGTGGTGATTAATAATGCAAAATTTTATTAGCTTCGATGCCATGCTATACATAGTGGTTTAAATAACTTGTGTTTCTTATACTGAAAAGTAATTCAGAATTTGTTTCTGTTTCAATTAGAGCCCTGATGCAGACAAGGATTGTGTGGTTGTACATGTCACTCGCTATGAGGCAGATGACATGAATATACGCATTGGGAAAACAGAGTTCTTAGGCTATTGGATCCTGGAAGCCATTTGCGGTTATACCAATGAAGAGTTGTATTCCAGCCTCACTGTTATCAGGCGTGTTGTCCAGGGTGTACTGAAGCACAAGAAGTTCAAAGCTACTCCTTCGTTTGTGGGGCATACTGTTCTTGTCAAGCTTACGTAGGAAGATGACGTGGCATGTGTCCACAAACAGGTTTATCAGTGGCAAGGCCACAAGGTTGTCTTCATGAAGGTTCACAGGATTGACCTGTTGCGGGACGTCCTCGATGATGTTCATGGCAAGGTCTGTCTTGTGTCCAGCCCAAATTAGATCGAGGCATGAAATAGTTGCCCCAGCTAGTGTTTAATAGTAGTTTGGATTGTGTCTAATTATCCGAACCGTGCCTGTTATCGACCCCTCTAGGGCTAGTACTCTGTTTGAATCCGTCTATGGGAATTGCTGCTACTTTTGTGTGCCCGTGAATCATGTGAGAACCATCGTAATTGTTGTCGAAATAGATGCGTCCTCACTAGTTTTTTCATGAATATGGCATGGTAAGACATCAGTTGTCATAGTTTATCATACGAGCAGTGTGTGTTTTGATGAAATAGAGCACTCGTTCGAGAACCGCGCGCTGACGTATACATAAGTACTTGTAAACACTGTTGGTGCTACCCCACTTGTAAGTAGTTGTGCAAAACACGGCACATTGGCTCAGCTCGCTTCAACACTAGGCTATCGACCAACTAACAATCAACAATCTGCTGTATGACATAAAAGAAACTACTGTGTATCTTGTTACAGTGGTTCATGTAGTTAATTGAGGCCACAATGTAATCAATTCCAAATGTTCACATGCTAGTCCACCGCTCATGTGGAACACTCACAATTAAACTCATCTTAATAAAAAACTTGAAAAGCATAAGTTAAGCAATTTTATACATCTCAATGATTCGTAGAACATAACAAACATATACTAGTTCACAGCAAAAGACAAAGTTGTGAGAAGGTTTACAAATCAAGAAAAAACAAGCAAGGCTTCTCTGAGTAAAGTGCCTCCCGGCAAGCTTAAATTTCCTGGAGTTCACTCTGGTTTTTTCTTGTTGCAACCATCCAGGGTTAAGTTCTCTCATTCCAGAATAACCAATTATAATTGTGGTCTCAACTGGAATGCTGAACTGAACCATGCAGTGTACTGACCAGGTGAAATTCTTGTGCATTCCACTAAATTTAAGCACCGCTATTTGCAGAAATAAGCATACCACACTGCCTCTTGTCCGCGCACCTATCCAAAAAACCGTCGTGCAGCCGTGCGAGCTAGTCCTCGGTCCATGGATGAACTGGTAGAAAGTGCATTCCGGACTAGGATGCAGTTGTTTTCGCTCGTCCCTACCCTGCAATTAGGAAGTAAAACGTACGAATCAGCTTCTTTTATGTTGTGTTGGTCATTCTACCTTAGTGTCACATCCCTAGCTTCTGGTGCTGCCTGGTGTTTGCATCATGTTTAAATTTTGAAACTGGAACTGAGGAAATTTGGAAGCCTCAAAAACTTAAATAAAAGAAGGGCAAAAACCCTAAGATCTCATTCATTGTTCCAAAATGCTCTTCTTAAATGTTTGATAATTTTTGGCAAGGGTTCTGGTCCCAACCAAAATATTGAACATTTTTAAGGATTTATTTTTGGGATTTTGAATTTAAATCATTAGCTATTTGAATTTGAATTATATTCATATAATTAGAATATAATTTCAAATACCCCTGAAATATTTTATGAGCTTTTGGAAAAGTCCATCTAGCAAAATAAAAATATTCAGAGGAGTTTTTGGCATTGTTTGAATTTGTTTAAATTCAAAACAGTGGCAAAAGATTAAATAAAAATAAAACAGAACAGAAATATATAACAGAGCAGAACTTACCTGGCCTTACCTGGCAGCCCGCTGGCCGGCCCAGCACTGTGCTGGCCCGTGCCAGCCACCTGCTTCCTCCCGCCAGAGCAGGCAGGCAGCTGCCTGTCGGCCGCGCGCGCCGCCGTGCGCCACCTCCTGCCTGGTTGCCTCCCTCCTCGATGCGCCTGGAGACGCCACGACACCCCTGGCCTCTCTCTCACTCTCCCTGGAACCCCTCGCACTCTCCCTCGCTCCTCCCCCTCCTCTGCTCTATCTCCCTCACGCGCCCGAGCGGAGCTCGTCGCCACCGACGCCGTTCGCCGCGGCCACAGCCACCCCATCGCTCCCTCTCCGCATCCCTGAGCTCCATCCCGACCCCATGGAGCTGCACACCGACGCACGCGACCAGAGGAGGCCCCAGTCGACCGGAGCGTCGTCGTCTTCATCCCAGGTGCCCGGAGATCGCCGCCGTAAATTCGCCGTCGCAGAAGCTTCCCCGAGCTCGCCGACCCCTCCGTACGATCCACCGTGAGCCCCTGCTTCGTTTCCCCCTAACCCCATGTCCGATTTCGAGCTCTAGCCACCCCCTTTACCGAAGCCGAGACGCTCCGCCGCACGGGTTCGTCGCCGGCGAAACCTCGGTGACCATTTGGTCACGGGCGTGCACCCGTTGTGCTTGTCGCGACCCGTAGAGCCCCTCCAGCGCCTCAGCTCCCTCGTTTGTGAGCAGCAGCGCCGAACCCGACCGCACCCGAACTCCGGCCGCCGCTCACGAGCTTGCCGTCGTCGGTACCGGCCACCACAGGCACAGCCACCACCACCGTTCGATGCGCACCAGCAAGGGCTCTCCAACGAGCCCAAGCACGGCCTCGCCCGTGCCCTGTAGCGCGTTTCCGGTTCGCGCCGCCGTCTCGGGCCTCGCCGGCGTCATGTCGCCGGTGGGTTTGACCCACTTTGACCACGGCGGGACCCCCCCTGTGTCCATGACATGTGGGGCCGGCCTTTGACTGAATTAGTGTAGGATTTTAATTAGTGCTAATTGCTCTGTTAGTTAATTAGGATTAATACTAATTGAATTAGTTAAACTAATTACCCCTGCTGACACTGACAGTGGGCCCCGTGGATATTAATTTGATTAGTTAGAATTAATTAACTCTGTTAGTCACCTGAGTCACTGACCAGTGGGCCCCACTGGTCAGGTTTGACCGGACCAGCCCCTGTTGACCTGCTGTCGTCATGCCAACGTCATGCTGATGCAGTAAATGTTTTCTGGATTTATTTTTTATTCAGAAAATTCCAGAGAATTGTCTAAACTTCTGAAAATCATAGAAATTCAACCGTAACTCCAAATTAAATAATTTATATATGAAAAATTATCAGAAAAATTCAAGGAATCCATATGTACCATTTTCATGCATGTTACAACAACTTATAGCTGCTGTTTAGCACAAATCAATTAAATGGCATTTGAATAATCACATATGGAGTTTGAATTTGAATCTTGTATTCAAACCAATTTCATTTAATCTGTTGCTAGTTGCATTAGCTCAAAACACATTCATATTGCCATGTCATGAGCATGCGTCATATTATGCATTGCATTGATTGTATTTCTTCTTTGTTGCCGATATCTGTTCCCTCCCGGTAGACGATGTTCCGACGTTGTGATCGTTGACACTGATGAAGACTCAATGTTATCTTCAGAAGTGCCAGGCAAGCAAAACCCCCTTGTTCATTCCGATACAATCCCACTCTCTCGCTCCTGCTCTCTTTTACTGCATTAGGACAACACCGATTCAAATGTTATATGCTGCGGTAGTTGAACCCCTTTATCCTCTGCATGACCTGTCATTGCCACAGTAAATAGATGAAACCCACTAGCATGAGTAGGAGTTGTTTGAGCCCTTTTGTGCCTACTCATTCTTGCTTGTTTGTCATGCCTGCTACTGCTTAGAGTTGAGTCAGGTCTGATTCATCGGGGATGAATCAGAGGCGTGTGAACATGTCCTACTGTGTGTGAGCTAAGTGTGTGAACACAATTTGGTAAAGGTAGCGGTGAGAGGCCATGTAGGAGTACATGGTGGGTTGTCTCATTGAAGCCGTCCTTAGGAACTGAGTTCTGTGTTTGTGATCCATGATTCAGCTACTACCATACATTAGGCCCTGAAATATGACCCCGCTCGACTTCTTGTTCACCCTCGTCCTCTGTCCAGGAGTTGCAAGTAGTTTCTGGTGTTTGTAGTATGCTGGAGGCCGTGGACAGCGCCGACCATAGGGGTGGGCTGTGATGCGGTAGGCACGTGGCCGGGTATACAGGGCGCCCGTTTGGTGTCACGGAACCCTGTTCACATCGTTTGGGGCTGTGAGCGAAACTCCGGCCGGATCTCCTCATGGATGGAACCCGAATAGGTGATAAACCTGGACTAGAGACTTGAGTGTTTAGGTAGGTCGTGGTCTACACCCACGTCGGCTTTCGCTTCAAGTCTGCCGAGCACATGTCGTGTGCAGACGCTAAGTGGTGGAAACATGTATGAAGAAGTACACCCCTGCAGGGTTAACATCATCTATTCGAATAGCCGTGTCCGCGGAAAAGGACTTCTGGGTTGCCTATATCAGTTCATAGACAAGTGAAAGTGGATACTCTAAAATACGCAAGATAAGCGTGACTGCTATGGATGGCATTCTCGTAGGGAGACGGGAGCGGATCCATAGTGGTGTATTGATATGGTGAATATGTGGACTCGAGTGCGCCACCTCAAAAGAGTTACTTGCAGTCGTAGTTCAGGATAGCCACCGAGTCAAAGCTAGCTTGCTGCAGTTAAACCCCACCATCCCCTTTGTTGATAATGATGCATATGTAGTTAGTTCTGATGTAAGTCTTGGTGGGTACATTTGTACTCACGTTGCTTAATTTATGTTTTTGTAGAGAGACTTCAGTCTCACTAGTAGTTCCACGTGGACTTCGTCGTTTAGCTTGTTACCTCAGCTACGATCTTGTGCCCTCGGCAGGATCTGGTAGATAGTCAGGCTTCTCAGCCGTTTTCATTTATAGATGTCTGTACTCAGACATGTTAAGCTTCCGCATGTGCTTTGACTTGTATGCTCTGATTGTTGGGTCATGAGACCCATGTTTGTAATATCTCGCTCCTCGGAGCCTATTGAATAAATACTTGAGTTGTAGAGTCATGTTGTGATGCCATGTTGTATTTGCACATATGGAGCATATTGTGTGTATGTTATTGAAATGCTTGGTATGTGTAGGATCTGACAACCTAGTTGTTTATCCTTGGTAGCCTCTCTTACCGGGAAATGTCTCCTAGTGTTTCCACTGAGCCATGGTAGCTTGCTACTGCTCCGGAACACTTAGGCTGGCCGGCATGTGTCCTTCTTCGTTCCTGTCTCTGTCCCTTCGGGGAAATGTCACACGATGAATACCGGAGTCCTGTTAGCCCGCTACAGCCCGGTTCACCGGAGTCCTGCTAGCCCAGTGCTACAGCCTGGATTCACTCGCTGATGACCGACACGTTCGATGTTGGGTCATGGATGCCTGTCCCTGTAAGTTTGTGCCACTTTGGGTTTACGACTAGCCATGTCAGCCCGGGCTCCTTATCATATGGATGCTAGCGACACTATCATATACGTGTGCCAAAAGACGCAAACGGTCCCAGGAAAAGGTAAGGTGACACCCGTGGGAATACCGTGCGTGAGGCCGCAAAGTGATATGAGGTGTTACATGCTAGATCGATGTGGCATTGAGTCGGGGTCCTGACAGCGTTGGTATCAGAGCTTGACTGCCTGTAGGATTACCAAGCCAAACTGGTCGAAGTTGAGTCTAGAAATTCTTTAGTTATATAAGGGAATTGATTGTGGGATGGAACGTAAGGCTCTTTTTACTCCTTATACCTTATGCCTTCTGATCTGAGTCATCTTATCTTTCCTGCGGGGTTAAGGAACTAGGCTCTCTGTTCTTTCTATCAGGATCACATGTTACTAATCAGTAGACTTATAAGATTGTTGGATTTAAGTCTCAGTTCAGTTCCTACTACTTCCGTATGTTAATTGTTGATCTCGGGACCTTGATATTGTGCTTCTGAGCGGTTATGCCACCATTTTTGTAGCAATGTCTCAAATCTTTTCTGAGCATTTACAGCCGTTATGCTGTCCGAGTCATCCCAGGTTTCTAAATAGTCGGATGCATTTGCAAATCCCTTCTTCCCGTTCCCGATGTCCTTTTGGTCAGATTAATCACACAAATTAGTGAGTTGAGGTACTTTATTGCCTCGACATATATGTTGGAGTTAATAATTATGACCCTAAGTGCTTAGGGGATCATCTAGTGGTCTAGCCATGATTTGTTCCCAGTGTGATGATTCTGGCCATCATTCTCGTAAGCATCCCGTGATGCCACTTAGTTAGTAGGCATTTCACTTCTGGGTTTTCGAACCGAGATTCACCCTACTTACTTCATGTTGATAGTAATTGCTAGCTCCCTTAGGTTATTAGTAACCTTTGCGATAGTCCTTGAAGTCTGTGGTATCTTCTTCTTCCAAATACCATGAACTACTTATGGCAGAAGTTCCTCGTTGAACTGAACAATCACAACCAGAGTGCTCTTGATGAGTTCTCCATTATATATTGTGGCTCTGCCAGTTCTACCTTTCTGCATGGGTTATCCGGAAGAAATATGTTGAACTTCGTTCGACATGCTAAACCATGCATTCACCACTCAGAAAATCGTATGTTCCTTTGAGTTGTCCCTCTTTAGTTGTCTTCTGACCCTCGTCTATCAATTGATAGTCAAGAGTATGCATGCATTCGTTCATCGATGCCTATTATTCTTGTGGTCCGTCAAGCCATTCTATCCGGAATGACTAGGAGAAACAAACTCCAGTACCTCTTCCATATCCAGGATTGGGTCAAAGAAGTTGTGCTCCGCAGATCAAAATGCCAATCCAGTTTTTGTTCTGTTCCACCCTGGAGTGTTACCATCTTTATATTAAGATTATCATGGGAATTGCACACCATCCTATGAATTCTTGGTGCAGTGATACTTCTCTCCATCATTATTCATTTCTCGGTTCCCATGTTGTTATAACCGGATTGTCAACAAGTGAATCGTGATGTGTGAAATCAATACTCCTAGCAACCTTGTTTCTTGGTAGTTAAATGGACAATAACCTCATTCTTAACGTGCGGGTTCTTGAATCATCATTCTAAGATTGATCGTGCTACGTTGTCCATCTTCATGGTGCACATTTCGATTGATGAGTTAGGAATTATTTCAAGTCCTCACTCATTTGATCATGTCGTCTTGCCCTCAAAAGCAAGATTGTTCTTGAGCTTAGTAACATATCGGTGGTTCGTGATTTTCCGAATGTCTTCTCGAAAGTATCACCATGTTGTCACCTGACTGTTATGTTAAGCTCGTGATCAAGATGGTTTATTCCTATAAACCACCCCTTCTCCAAGAGTCTGTGTTGGATACCCCTGAGCTAGATGGTTAAGCTGTACAGCAACTTGGAGAGTTGGAAGATAAAAGCTTGCCTAACTTAGTTCATTTCCCAAAAGGGATATCTTGTGGTTGTGTGTGTTGAAGAAAGATGATATCTTTATTGGTTGATCCTCGTGATCAATTGTTGGATCTATTATCTTACCCAAACCTTTGATTTGAGTATGGGCTATCATCCAATCAGACCAGAACCAACGATATTCGTAATGTTGTCTTACTCGTGGTTGATCCCTCGAGCATACACCATTATATCTTTTGGGTCTGACCCATGCTATCACTTGTTCACTTAACTATGGAATTCCTTTTAAAAGGAAACCCAGATGAATTGTTGTTGAGCCCATTGACAACATCCTTATCTCCTCCATGATTTTGTTGAACATTAAGCTAGTGTTGGAAACTTTTGAAAGCATTTTCTTCATGCTAGCTCATGAAGTATTTTTTTGATGAAAGGAGTGACTTCCTCTTATACACGTACATTTGGTGAAAGTTGCCGCCGTGAATTTGAGAAAGTTAGTTTTGCTTCCTCTGGAATCATCCCAAGTCAGTCATGCATACGTGCGAAGTATTCTGTGGTCAGGAGACTTGCAACCTCCATTCCATATGTGTCCCTAGCACACTAAGCCACTGATTGACTTGTTCAAGGAAAATAAGTCTATGCTTGGGATCTAATCCATGGACTTGCGTAAAGACTTCGATATCCTCGATGATGGTTCCCCACCTGAACTCGGTAGTGTTTAATTATAAGACTACTACATGGCCATGCTTGTCTGGGACAACGTGTTCACATGTTTGTAGCAGAACCAGCTCATGTTTTGGAGCTTACTATCGTAGTTCATTCCCCGAGAATCTCGCAACGTTGTCTCGTCGATTTGTGTTGCAAACTTTCATTTTTCTTCCTAGAATCGATGAGTCTGGAATATCCTGACACCAACCAGATCTGAATCTCAGGAAGATGTGATGGTTGGAACATTTCCCAAGAACTATAATATTGGTCTCTCGATAACCGGCAAGGTGGATGTCGTGGCCAACACACCCATTCGGTAGACCTATTATTATAGTATCTTGTTTGAGGAAGTTGGCCACCTCCCCATAAGGATTTCGTAGGATTTACCTCCGTAACTGTTCCTTATGGATTCTATTGCTCCCGAAGTCCGACCTTTTACTTGATGTTCTAGTTATCAAACCATATCTATGAATGGGATACACTAGCACATCAAGGAGAACATTAGAAGCCGAGTGCTAAATGTCTCTCGGTCGATCATGCATATTTTGGTTCCTTGGCCTCGCTAAGGTGAAATCTGAGAAAGTGTTATCCTCCTTTGCATCTGCATCGTCCATCGCTATTCATCATAGTAGTATGTTGTGTTGTCAGCACCCTTGACACGGATATTGGCAAAACCTTGATGATTGTGGAAATGCTCAAGTTCTTGAGAGCACGCACAAGCGCTACGTGTTATCATCGGCACTAACTGGGATTCCTCTCAGTTTCCTCGGCAATGCTATGACCTTTTCAAACAGTGAATTTACTCTTTATTGTTGGGTTCTTCCCCAGTTACCAGAATCATTCCTAGCATTTGCATTTTGTTCCCAGCTTGCACCGCCAATGTGCCATTCTACCATGGGTCTCTTCCATTTCCGGTGATAAGCAAATTCATCCATTACGTTGTCTTCAACAAGGTAATCCACATCATCCAAGTCCGAGTATGCCATTCTACCGACCCCCTCCAAATGATCGCTTGTGATTGCCTTAGGCTGGTATAAAGAGTTTCAATGATATTTGAATCAAAGGTAATTCTTTTTGCCACTTAAGGGGATATATCTACGAGTCACCATCCCTAAGGTGCCTCGTTGTGGTATCATGGCAACTCAACTCCTCGCTACGTTGACAATCGTTTACCACCTTTTTAAGTGTGGAATTGTTGTCTACCTAGTAATCCCTCCGTCATTTGTTCCACTCCATTTCCTCAGATGTATGCTTCGTGTCTCAGCTCAAGAGATGTTGCTATGACTCACTTTGTGAGCTGACCTAAGTTGATTGATCTTCGAGAAGATAGATTCCTCTAGGTTTTCCTTTCCTCTTCTCATCATGTTAGCTGGAATTCTCGGAGCAAGAAATCAAGACAATGATGGTGATCGAATCAATGTTCTTATGAAGGGCAACCTGGATCGTGAAGATTGTGTTAGGTTGCGTTCCCCATCGTCTTACCCTACACTTGAATCTCGGGTCGAGATTCTTGTTTAGTGGGGGCGAGTTGTCACATCCCTAGCTTCTGGTGTTGCCTGGTGTTTGCATCATGTTTAAATTTTGAAACTTGAACTGAGGAAATTTGGAAGCCTCAAAAACTTAAATAAAAGAAGGGCAAAAACCCTAAGATCTCATTCATTGTTCCAAAATGCTCTTCTTAAATGTTTGATAATTTTTGGCAAGGGTTCTGGTCCCAACCAAAATATTGAACATTTTTAAGGATTTATTTTTGGGATTTTGAATTTAAATCATTAGCTATTTGAATTTGAATTATATTCATATAATTAGAATATAATTTCAAATACCCCTAAAATATTTTATGAGCTTTTGGAAAAGTCCATCTAGCAAAATAAAAATATTCAGAGGAGTTTTTGGCAATGTTTGAATTTGTTTAAATTCAAAACAGTGGCAAAAGATTAAATAAAAATAAAACAGAACAGAAATATAAAATAGAGCAGAACTTACCTGGCCTTACCTGGCAGCCCGCTGGCCGGCCCAGCACTGTGCTGGCCCGTGCCAGCCACCTGCTTCCTCCCGCCAGAGCAGGCAGCCAGCTGCCTGTCGGCCGCACGCGCCGCCGTGCGCCACCTCCTGCCTGGTTGCCTCCCTCCTCGATGCGCCTGGAGACGCCACGACACCCCTGGCCTCTCTCTCACTCTCCCTGGAACCCCTCGCGCTCTCCCTCACTCCTCACCCTCCTCTGCTCTCTCTCCCTCACGCGCCCGAGCGGAGCTCGTCGCCACCGACGCCGTTCGCCGCGGCCACAGCCACCCCATCGCTCCCTCTCCGCATCCCTGAGCTCCGTCCCGACCCCATGGAGCTGCACACCGACGCACGCGACCAGAGGAGGCCCCAGTCAACCGGAGCGTCGTCGTCTTCATCCCCGGTGCCCGGAGATCGCCGCCGTAAATTCGCCGTCGCTGAAGCTTCCCCGAGCTCGCCGACCCCTCCATTCGATCCACCGTGAGCCCCTGCTTCGTTTCCCCCTAACCCCATGTCCGATTTCGAGCTCTAGCCGCCCCCTTTACCGGAGCCGAGACGCTCCGCCGCACGGGTTCATCGCCGGCGAAACCCCGGTCACCATTTGGTCACGGGCGTGCACCCGTAGAGCCCCTCCAGCGCCTCAGCTCCCTCGTTTGAGAGCAGCAGCACCGAACCCGACCGCACCCGAACTCCGGCCGCCGTTCACGAGCTCGCCGTCGTCGGTACCGGCCACCACAGGCACAGCCACCACCACCGTTCGATGCGCACCAGCAAGGGCTCTCCAACGAGCCCAAGCACGGCCTCGCCCGTGCCCTGTAGCGCGTTTCCGGTTCGCGCCGCCGTCTCGGGCCTCGCCGGCGTCATGTCGCCGGTGGGTTTGACCCACTTTGACCACGGCGGGACCCCCCCTGTGTCCATGACATCTGGGGCCGGCCTTTGACTGAATTAGTGTAGGATTTTAATTAGTGCTAATTGCTCTATTAGTTAATTAGGATTAATACTAATTGAATTAGTTAAACTAATTACCCCTGCTGACACTGACAGTGGGCCCCGTGGCTATTAATTTGATTAGTTAGAATTAATTAACTCTGTTAGTCACCTGAGTCACTGACTAGTGGGCCCCACTGGTCAGGTTTGACCGAACCAGCCCCTGTTGACCTGCTGACGTCATGCCAACGTCATGCTGACGCAGTAAATGTTTTCTGGATTTATTTTTTATTCAGAAAATTCCAGAAAATTGTATAAACTTCTAAAAATCATAGAAATTCAACCGTAACTCCAAATTAAATAATTTATATATGAAAAATTATCAGAAAAATTCAAGGAATCCATCTGCACCATTTTCATGCATGTTAGAACAACTTATAGCTGCTGTTTAGCACAAATCAATTAAATGGCATTTGAATAATCACATATGGAGTTTGAATTTGAATCTTGTATTCAAACCAATTTCATTTAATTTGTTGCTAGTTGCATTAGCTCAAAACACATTCATATTGCCATGTCATGAGCATGCATCATATTGTGCATTGCATTGATTGTATTTCTTCTTTGTTGCCGGTATCTGTTCCCTCCCGGTAGACGATGTTCCGACGTTGTGATCGTTGACACTGATGAAGACTCAATGTTATCTTCAGAAGTGCCAGGAAAGCAAAACCCCCTTGTTCATTCCGATACAATCCCACTCTCTCGCTCCTGCTCTCTTTTACTGCATTAGGACAACACCGATTCAACTCTTATATGCTGCGGTAGTTGAACCCCTTTATCCTCTGCATGACCTGTCATTGCCACAGTAAATAGATGAAACCCACTAGCATGAGTAGGAGTTGTTTGAGCCCTGTTGTGCCTACTCATTCTTGCTTGTTTGTCATGCCTGCTACTGCTTAGAGTTGAGTCAGGTCTGATTCATCGGGGATGAATCAGAGGCGTGTGAACATGTCCTACTGTGTGTGAGCTAAGTGTGTGAACACGATTTGGTAAAGGTAGCGGTGAGAGGCCATGTAGGAGTACATGGTGGGTTGTCTCATTGAAGCCGTCCTTAGGAACCGAGTTCTGTGTTTGTGATCCATGATTCAGCTACTACCATACATTGGGCCCTGAAATATGACCCCGCTCGACTTCTTATTCACCCTCGTCCTCTGTCCAGGAGTTGCAAGTAGTTTCTGGTGTTTATAGTATGCTGGAGGCCGTGGACAGCGCTGACCGTAGGGGTGGGCTGTGATGCGGTAGGCACGTGGCCGGGTATACCGGGCGCCCGTTTGGTGTCACGGAACCCTGTTCACATCGTTTGGGGCTGTGAGCGAAACTCCGGCCGGATCTCCTCATGGATGGAACCCGAATAGGCGATAAACCTGGACTAGAGACTTGAGTGTTTAGGTAGGTCGTGGTCTACACCCACGTCGGCTTTCGCTTGAAGTCTGCCGAGCACATGTCGTGTGCAGACGCTAAGTGGTGGAAACATGTATGAAGAAGTACACCCCTGCAGGGTTAACATCATCTATTCGAATAGCCGTGTCCGCGGAAAAGGACTTCTGGGTTGCCTATATCAGTTCATAGACAAGTGAAAGTGGATACTCTAAAATACGCAAGATAAGCGTGAGTGCTATGGATGGTGTTCTCGTAGGGAGACGGGAGCGGATCCATAGTGGTGTATTGATATGGTGAATATGTGGACTCGAGTGCGCCACCTCAAAAGAGTTACTTGCAGTCGTAGTTCAGGATAGCCACCGAGTCAAAGCTGGCTTGCTGCAGTTAAACCCCACCATCCCCTTTGTTGATAATGATGCATATGTAGTTAGTTCTGATGTAAGTCTTGCTGGGTACATTTGTACTCACATTGCTTAATTTATGTTTTTGTAGAGAGACTTCAGTCTCACTAGTAGTTCCACGTGGACTTCGACGTTTAGCTTGTTACCTCAGCTACGATCTTGTGCCCTCGGCAGGATCTGGTAGATAGTCAGGCTTCTCAGCCTTTTTCATTTATAGATGTCTGTACTCAGACATGTTAAGCTTCCGCATGTGCTTTGACTTGTATGCTCTGATTGTTGGGTCATGAGACCCATGTTTGTAATATCTCGCTCCTCGGAGCCTATTGAGTAAATACTTGAGTTGTAGAGTCATGTTGTGATGCCATGTTGTATTTGCACATATCGAGCATATTGTGTGTATGTTATTGAAATGCTTGGTATGTGTAGGATCTGACAACCTAGTTGTTTATCCTTGGTAGCCTCTCTTACCGGGAAATGTCTCCTAGTGTTTCCACTGAGCCATGGTAGCTTGCTACTGCTCCGGAACACTTAGGCTGGCCGGCATGTGTCCTTCTTCGTTCCTGTCTCTGTCCCTTCGGGGAAATGTCACACGATGAATACCGGAGTCCTGTTAGCCCGCTACAGCCCGGTTCACCGGAGTCCTGCTAGCCCAGTGCTACAGCCTGGATTCACTCGCTGATGACCGACACGTTCGATGTTGGGTCATGGATGCCTGTCCCTGTAAGTTTGTGCCACTTTGGGTTTACGACTAGCCATGTCAGCCTGGGCTCCGTACCATATGGATGCTAGCGACACTATCATATACGTGTGCCAAAAGACGCAAACGGTCCCGGGCAAAGGTAAGGCGACACCCGTGGGAATACCATGCGTGAGGCCGCAAAGTGATATGAGGTGTTACATGCTAGATCAATGTGGCATTGAGTCGGGGTCCTGACACTTAGTTACTACCAATGTATGGATACCTTGAAGACGGGAGGTTAGACGACGGCACCGAGGGATAGCCATCTCATTTTGCGCAGTTGTACTAAAACTGAGGTGTGTGCTTTTGATTGCACGGATAGAAACGATACGGAGATAGACATCCCGAAACGATATGGAGACAGACATCCCTGTTTGTGCAAATACGAAATACGGTTATTTAAACAGTGGCAGATATTACTACTTTCCCCTGTTTCCTCTTAGAACCAAATCCTAGATTCATGCTACAGCTTTCCCACTTTCTTCCCTGTTTAAACAACGCTTTGAGTCGACTGTATGAACTATCTTTACTTCTAATAATAGTAGAAGTCTAGGTGGTTTTGGAATAGCGGACGGAAGTAGAAAAGGATCCACACTAAGGGAGCTGGGGAAGTAGAGCAATGCAGGTTTCAAAGGAATATATACCTGAGGGTCATCGGCATGTGGCAAAGACGGGTCGGGAGGCCGCATCTTGGCCACAATACCGCAGGGAGAAGAAGGGGTCGGAGGCCCTCCCGAGCCGGTGCTCTCTCGGAGAGAATGGCTCGGCCGCCGATCAGGACGTGCGGGCAGCCATTGGTCTCCTCCCTCACTGCCGACGACAGCGTGAATGATGCACCTACACCCCTGCCCCGGTTGAGGTTCTCCGGCCGGATTTGTGACCAGCTGTGAGCTGAGAGAGAGAGTGTGACCACCTATGTCTTGCTTAGATCTGGAGAGCATGAGAGAGTGAACGAGAGGAACCCTAGTAAAGCAAGCGCTAAGGCTCCTGCTTTTATATATAGTGGAGTGATTTTGTTATACTAGCTTCAAAAAATGCGCTCCTACGTGTACCCGCGAGTGGGTGTGAGAGAACTAGTGCGTGCGTGCACCACTTCTCTTTGTGAGAGTACAATATACTATGACCAAAGAACGTTCGCCGCAAGAGTAATAGTATAAGTGTGTGACGTGTGAGCTAAAATAAAATTTGCGTGCCGTCCTTTGTTTTTTAGAAGTTCTGAGGGTAGGGTGTGACGAGCACATATGTGCGTGACGTCTACCTACAGATAGACAGTGGGTGCGACATGCGAGTCTGCGAGAGGACTCGGGAGAGTCATGACTCGTGAGGGTGCGTGTGCGTGAGAGAGGGGGGGCACGTATCAATGCAATGCATGTGTCCGTAAATCATTATTCGACAAACGTTCTCCACATGCCTTTTCCTGACGAATGCTGTAAGAACCGTTAGATCGGCATCTGACAGTGTCAGTTTTGCCATGTCATTTAACAGAACAACCACTCCTCCTACACACAAATCTTCCACGTGTGTGTTAGCAACTGCTGTATGCTCCCTCCGTTCTGAAATGCAATGCATATAGCTTTATTGAAAATTCGAACCTCCCAAACTTTTACCGATTTTTCGTGTACCAAATTGCACATGTAGAATACCCTGTATATATCATTTCATTCATCTTAGAGAGGTAACTATAAAGATGTGTGAGGAGTCTACAAAGAAAGACCATCATATCACCCGTAGCAATTTCAACCATCCTTTAGTGTCGAGGAATATCATAGGAACTCTATATGATATGATTTTTATAGGATTTTTTCCTTTAGAGCCAATTGGTTCATAGGAATAGATTCATATACTCCACATTTCAAAGGAAATAGACATGATACCATTTCTATAGCTTTAGAGCCACTTGGTTCATATGAATGGATTCCTGTACTCCCTTAATTTCAAAGGAAAATAAACATTAGCGTATATTCAATAGAAAAGTTCCTATGATATGAACCAAATTACATCTCTTTTCTAATCCCTCCTCATAGGAATTGAAATACACGTCATCTCTAGATTCAATAGAAAAGTTCCTATGATGTGAACCAAATGACATCTCTTTTCCAATCCCTACTCATAGGAATTGAGATGCTCCATGTCATCTCTTTCCCTACAACTTCCATGTATACATCTTCTATTCCTAAATAGATAGTGCAACCCGCTAGTAGGTTTTTTCCAAAACATGCAACTATGGCACAAGAACTATATAGTGTGCCAATAACTTTGAAAGATGGTCACTGGACGAAGCTAACCCGACAGTGCAAAGATAGGCAAATTCGAGCACTAGTGGTCATTGGATGTCACCAACATTCCACCAGATCTGCCACATGTACAATTTAGAAGACTCCATGGTTGAACTTAAGCATAATGCACAAACCTCAA
Organism: Triticum aestivum; assembly: GCF_018294505.1. Taxonomy (NCBI): domain Eukaryota; kingdom Viridiplantae; phylum Streptophyta; class Magnoliopsida; order Poales; family Poaceae; genus Triticum; species Triticum aestivum. The sequence goes on from NC_057795.1 coordinate 74,312,597, forward strand.
AACACAAGCACTTCTCCTTTGTTCTAGAATCTTCTGTATCATAATTGATTATTTTTTTCTAAATGAATTGCCATAATTTGTTTTTCACTTTATGATTTACAATGCACAACCCCATGAATCTTAACATTTTTATAAAACTAATTGATTTTGAATGAGATGAACTATAAGAACTAAATGAACATCTACATCATGCATATATGACTCAAAGCTTTACATGCTATAGTGTGTATTTATTTGGTTTTGAAATCTCATGCATTCAATACATGTGTACCTTACTAGTTTTGAGTAGAGTAGCAAATTTCACGCGGCCCCTGGTATATCAAATGCAGGGCCCATGCATCATTTCCTTCCGGTCGAACCTACATCCACAATTTTTTGTACGTAATATATCTCCACTGGACCCCGAACCCAAAATGCTGCCTCGTCCCCGTAAAACCAAGCGGCCCACAGATATTTAAGGCGTCGACTCAAACCCGTTTACTATGATGTGGCCCCGCACGCCGTAGTACTCCTACAAACCCTACTGCCACACTGATCATCGGTTTTCTTCAAGGGGACGAGGGAGAAGCTGATTTCTAGTGGAGGCGCTTTCAAACAAGGATTTGTAGTGGAGACCCCTAACCTAGGGTGCCCTAGGTAGCTGCCGCACACATCATTGTTTTCTCTTTTCTTTATGCTCCTGCGCCGTAGAGTGAAATGATGGTTGCTTCGTCCGTCCAGCTTAATGCGGGAAAGGTGGGACTTTGTGATTTGACCCCTCATCGCTCATTTTCTACTACTGTGGCGCTACGGCCGGGGTGCCTCCAATTCCAACCGCTGCTCCGAACTGTAATTTGGTGCATCGCACGTGGAACAAGACGGTGGATGAGCCACATGTCGGCCAAAGGGGTCCTGTTAAGTGTGTCGCCATTTCGTGTGTGGACTGACCCTGCTTGAGTTGCTACGCCAACACGACAGGAGCAGCCTACCACTTGGTTTTGCTCCTTGGTGAATCCTGACTATATTGATCTAAAAAGATACGTGTTGAACTACCCTCTCCGCCTCGGTTTTTTATTTTTAGGCGTCTCGGTTTATAGGGCCTGCGTGTAGTTCTAGGTCATCCATTTGACTAACTAAATATGAGTTACTATGTCACAAAAAGTATATCATTGGATTCTCAGGCGGATGTAGTTGTATTTAAAAGTCGAGGGCGGGGCTTTTCCTACGCGGTAGGCGGGGCCTAGTCAGTTCGACAGAGACGCGAGAAGACGAGGGAGTAGGCCGCTGCAAACGTAGGGCTGTGTGATTTAACAGCGAGTTACTACTGGATAGGTGGGGCCCGTGATTTGACTTGCCATTATCATTTTGACTGCGGCGCTACGACTGGCGTGAGTCTCCCGATTCCTGACCACCTCCATACAGGTGCCTCTCCTAATGCTCCACCATGTAGTAGAGGTTGTCTCTTGCATGAGAGCCCACTTCTCCACTTTTTCCTTGCCTCTCTTTCCTCCACATATGCAAAATGCCATGTAAAGCGCACTATTGTACTTACTTGCTCCTACAGGTGCTTAAGATTGCCACATAGACATAAAGTCTGATGTGGCAAGTTAATCAAGAAGAGAGAGAATAGTTTGGTGACCCAAGGAAGAAACGGTTCTAAGCGCGTGTAACTAGGTGAAAAGACAATTTTGAGTCTATAGCTAATTAAATGAAGAAAACTTAGCAACACCATTTCATTGGAAGAGGTCACTCCTTGGCAAATGCAATAAATACTAGTACTCCCTGTGTCCCATAATATAAGAACGTTTTTGGCACTACACTAGTGTCAAAAACGTTCTTATATTATGGGACGGAGGGAGTACAAAGAAAGAGATAGAGAGAAGTAAAAAAATACACTTATAGCCAACTTTATAGCCAACCTTGTTGTAGTATGAGTGACTAAGTGATGACTATGTATGACATGCCAACATCAGATAACCTAATGCACCATGTTGAATCTCCAAGGGCGCGACGAGCGACGCGACGGTCGTGGTAGGCACGACCATGATACGGGCTGCTGGCAGCCCTTGGATCTGAGATCAAACAGTCGCATGCTAAGTTGCTGAAAATTTGCAGAATAACACTCCAGGATAGGATATTCACCCATAGGTCTAGAATCACGCCATGCAACCATTCAATCTCAGATCCAAGGGCTCTCGGAAGCCCGTATCATGGGAGAATGGAAAGCCACTACCCTGCCGTTCGCACACTGGCAGTTCGCTCCCACTCGTCCCCGCACGTCCTTCAATACTACAATGGTTCGCTCCTAGTCGTCCCATCCATTCACATTACGGCAGTTCCACTAATCCTAACCCTCCTCCCAAATCCACGACGTCCTAAATCTCCATGATCGGCAGTGAGTACAAGGTTAGAACCATCACCGGCAATGAGTTCGACGCCATCTACACCCGTTCTTCCGCGACGGTGAAAGGATGCCTTTCTCGCTTCAGACGCATGTTCGAAAACTCAGATGATGAGTGGGTCGCCGGGCTAGATGTTGAGTACACCACAGTCCTGGGATGAGAGAAGGATCTAAAGGACGAAGAAATGAAGAAGCCCGTCATGATCCAGGTTTGCGTACATAACGTTTGCTTAGTCTACCACATATGACATGCGGACGTTGAGTGCCAGGATTTGAAGAACTTCCTCAAGGACAAAACACTGAAATTCGTTACTGTAGACTTTAAGAACGACAAAGAAGTCATGGGTCAGATAGGCCTCGCTGTAGGCAACCCCTTCGACCTCCAGAAGAATCGGCTGGTGCCCTCTCGTCAGCCTTCAATGCTGACCCTGGCAGGCGCCATGGTTCATCCTTTGTACCATAAACTGGAGAAACCTCATTACACGTTTCATCGTCATGCATGGCAGCGGAATGTACTAGGTATAGACCACATCCACTACGCTGCAATGGATGGCTACCTTTGTTTCAATATCTACAAGGGTTGGATGAAGAGCAACAGCCAAGTGTGTGGTTCAAGCAAAGAAGTATCGGCCAAGAGGAAGAGGGACAAGGACGAAGTCGAGGACGTGGACGAGAACTCCAAGTAAGGTGGCAGTGTCGTTGCTCATGGTGGTTCTAAACTTCTAATGCAGTGTCTACCAGATTAGTTGCATAGTTTAATTTCAAGTGTGCTTATTTTAATTTGAGGGGTGTGTTGTGCTGAGCCCCCAGCAGAACTATGTTATGTTTCTTCTCGTTACTTTAACTCTTCAGTATGTACATACTAGTACTAGTATTTCTTTAATAGAATTTAGCACCCCAATTAAGCACGTACTAGCTTTTTTAGTAGTACTATATGCATAATTTGGCGACGAGCACTCTCTATATGTACCACCTTTTTTTAATTTCAATTTTTGCTCCATGGCGCAATCCATCGATAGTACTACTGTATAAAAGTATACATTTTTTAGAAGGTAGAGTACTCTTCATCACATATATAGCTAGTTAAATTCTCAACCTAAAACGATGTGCATGCCATGTAGTAAACCGATACGGAGGAAGTATAGTAAAATTGAGGTGGTTTTACCAAGCGATCGGCGGGGGAGCATGGCCTATCATGCGGTCCCACGTGTCATGATATACCAAGGCGATGCGGGGGCCCTCTTGAGGCAGAAGCAATACTACGTGGTTTGAGATGATGGCGAACCGAAGTGTGAAATAATGGTTGCTTCGTCCGTCTGGGAAGGTGCGGCATTGTGATTTGACGTCTCATTGCTCATTACTACTACTGGGCCGGTACGAGTGGGGTGCGTCCCCCCTGCTGTTCTGCACTGTTATTTGGTGCTTGACACGTCGACCCGTTGCTATATGTCCCACATCTCGGCGACAGGAAGTACAGAATTCATGAAAGGGAGCGTCGACGGAGGAGTATACTACAGAATTGATGAAAGGGAGCGACTTAGTTTTGAAAAAAATATGTTTTTACAGAGTACGTACCCACTAGGGTTTATAGGGCTCATATGAAAAACATTCGTTTTTTCGTTTGATAAGTCTCAATTCTACTATACTAGTAGTAGTATCATTACATGTTGGATTTTGAGGTGCGTTAGATCACCCGACGCAAGCAGTGTCAAGAGAAAACTACCCAATGCATGTACAAGTTCATGGAAATTTAGTAGTCATTCATGCATTCATTCTAATCAATGCCTCGGTATAACTTCTTGAGAAAAACGAGCGTACTAATTACTTGTGCAAACTACGAAATTCATTCGACCACTCACCGTCTACCTTGGTTGGAGAGATTTTGAAATTGAGCCATAAACTGGAAAGGAGGGAGTAGTAACTTTTGTCTCGATTACTATTTGTGGCCTTGTATAGATGCAAAATGTATTTTTTATAGTGGCCTTGTATAAGTAAATGGAGGGAGTACTAACCAAAGTACGTAGTAGAGAAGAGGAGTAAACTGAGGGAGTAGTAAAATTTTCTCCTTGTGCTGCGAGCCACCGCGCGCGTGGGCGAGGGGGCGGGCGTAAAGGCGTACAGTAGTAGTAGTACTACTACTACTACTCGTAAGCAAGCTTCACCTCATCCTGCAATCCACTGCGCCCGTGGGCGGGGGAGTCGGCGTACTAAGCAAGCTTCTCCTCGTTCTGCGAGTTGACGGGACACATCAAAAGTACTCCAGTGTGTAGAGCCTTGCCTCTAAGGTAGGCCCCACATGGTTTGCCTCTTTTTTTAATTTAACATAACGCGTCAAGTCGCAATTTGTTTGTTCACCCGTGGTAGACGATCCTCCCTCCACCAAGTGGACAACCAGTACACGTGCCAAATTACCAAGTGGGCTGCCTTTTTCGTACAGAAATGAGCTCCACCGTGTACCCGCGCGGGTGTGGTTGGGAAAGAGACGGGAGTACGTGCGCCGTGTGTGCACCACTTCTCTTCGTGCACATCCCCCACCTACGTGGGTGTGTGTGAGAGAGACACAAACCTAGACATAATGCGATGTCCATCCCCATGCCTCCGCCCAGTCCGACCACCAGCCACCACCACGCCCCACTCCTCCTCATCTTATCTCTCATCTTTCTCCCTCCATTTTATATACAAGGGGCCACTATCAAAATTACAATTTGCAGATATACAAGGACACTAACACTAATCGATGCAATATTAATGGTGTTTGCCTCGTGGTACTAGCAAAGGAGGACATTAATTATCCCTTGCATGCATGCGGGAGTTTGTAAAAAAATGCATCTTGATGTTCCGTGCAATGCACGGGCATCTTGCTAGTCCATGAAAACAACACATGGCAAAATTCCACGGCGAACGAGGGATTTGAATCTGTTGGGGGGGCTGTTCGGATCTTGCCTGGAGTAGCCAAAATATTGGCGACCCTTTTGTCCACCGGTGCCTTTGCCACCGATGAACGAGGAATGGCTCGGGTGCTCATGTTGTCATCCATCCTCCAGCGCGCACGTTGGAGACGAGCTCGCACGAGCTGTGTTTTTTTGTACCAGAACGCCGCCCGAGCCGCTCGCAGACTGATCGGCGACCCGCAAATTACGTCATCCAACCATAGCCGCACACATTATGACAGCAACTCAACCAACCGGACAAAATTCACGCAAACACATAGACAAACTGATATTTCATATAAACAACAACGGAAATCATATAAAATACCGGATTTTCATACAAACATGACGGATTTCATTACATTCAAATCAACTATGCGGTGCTAGTTCTGGACATCACTGATAACCCACAAGTGTAGGGGATCGCAATAGCTTTCGAGTGTATAGTATTCAACCCAAATTTATTGATTCGACACAAGGGGGGCCAAAGAATATTCTTGAGTATTAGCAGTTGAGTTGTCAATTCAACCACACCTGGATAACTTAGTATCTGCAGCAAAGTATTTAGTAGCAAAAGTGGTATGATAATAATGGGAATGGTAGCAAAAGTAAAGATAAATGTTTTTTGGTTTTTGTAGTAGTTGTAAGAGTAGCAACGGAAAAGTAACTAAGCGAAGAACAGTATATGAAAAGCTCGTAGGCAATGTATCAGTGATGGATAATTATGCTGGATGCGATTCCTCATGTAATAGCTATAACATAGGGTGACACAGAACTAGCTCCAGTTCATCAATGTAATGTAGGCATGTATTCCATAAATAGTCATACGTGCTTGTGGAAAAGAACTTGCATGACATCTTTTGATAGAGAACCAGAACAAAGCATTAGCACATAGTGAATACATGACTCCTCAAACTACGGCCATCACCGAGAAGTATCCCGATTATTGTCACTTCGGGGTTGTCGGATCATAACATATAATAGGTGACTATAGACTTGCAAGATAGGATCAAGAACACACATATATTCATGAAAACATAATAGCTTCAGATCTGAGATCATGGCACTCGGGCCCTAGTGACAAGCATTAAGCATAGCAAAGTCATAGCAACATCAATCTCAGAACATAGTGGATACTAGGGATCAAACCCTAACAAAACGAACTTGATTACATGGTAAATCTCATCCAACCCATCACCGTCCAGCAAGCCTACGATGGAATTACTCACGCACGGCGGTGAGCATCATGAAATTGGTGATGGAGGATGGTTGATGATGACGACGACAATGAATCCCCCTTTCTGGAGCCCCGAATGGACTCCAGATCAGCCCTCCAGAGAGAGATTAGGGCTTGGCGGCGGCTCCGTCTCGTAAAACGCGATGAAACTTTCTCTCTAATTTTTTTCTCCCCGAACGTGAATATATGGAGTTGGAGTTGAGGTCGGTGGAGGTACAGGGGGTCCACGAGATAGGGGGGCGCGTCCTACAGGGGGGGCGCGCCCCCCTATCTCTTGGACAGGCCCTGGGCCCCCTGGTGTATTTCTTTCGCCCAGAAATTCTTATTAATTCCAAAAAGTGCCTCTGTGGATTTTCAGGACATTCCGAGAACTTTTCTTTTCTACACATAAAACGACATCATGGCAGTTCTGCTGAAAACAACGTTAGTCCGGGTTAGTTTCATTCAAATCATGCAAGTTAGAGTCCAAAACAAGGGCAAAAGTGTTTGGAAAAGTAGATACATTGGAGACGTATCAACTCCCCCAAGCTTAAACCTTTGCTTGTCCTCAAGCAATTCAGTTGATAAACTGAAAGTGATAAAGAAAAACTTTTACAAACTCTATTTGCTCTTGTTGTTGTAACATGAAAATTCAGCATTCAAGTTTCAGCAAATATTATGAACTAACCATACTCACAATAACACTTAGGTCCCACAATTACTCATATCAATAGCATAATCAGCTAACGAGCCATAATAATAAAACTCAGATGACAACACTTTCTCAAAGTAATCATAACATGATATAACAAAATGGTATCTCGCTAGCCCTTTCTGAGACCGCAAAACATCAATGCAGAGCACCTTTAAGATCAAGGACTGACTAAACATTGTAATTCATGGTAAAACAGATCCAGTCAAGTCATACCCAATATAAACCAATAGTAATGAATGCAAATGACAGTATGCTCTCCAGCGGGTGCTTTTAATAAGAAGGGTGATGACTCAACATAAAAGTAAATAGATAGTCCCTTCACAGAGGGAAGCAGGGATTTGTAGAGGTGCCAGAGCTCAAATTTAAAATAGAGATTGAATAACATTTTGAGCGGCATACTTTCTTTGTCAACGCAACAACTATGAGATGGATGTATCTTCCATACTACATGCATTATAGGCAGTTCCCAAACAGAATGGTAAAGGTTTATATTCCCCCAACCACCAACAAGCATCAATTCATGGCTTGCTCGAAACAACGAGTGCCTCCTACTAACAACAGCCCTGGGGGAGTTTCGTTTAATTATTTTGATTTGCTTTGATCTTTTTGGCTCATGGGACTGGGCATCCCAGTTACCCGCCCTTTCTCATGAATGAGGAGCGGAGTCCACACCTCTTGAGAATAACCCACCTAGCATGGAAGATATAGGCAGCCCTAGTTGAAACATGAGCTGCTCGAGCATACCAAACAAAATTTCATTTGAAGGTTTAGAGTTTGGCACAAACAAATTTACTTGGAACGGAAGGTAAATACCGTATATAGGAAGGTATGGTGGACTCATATGGAAGAACTTTGGGGTTTAAGGAGTTTGGATGCACAAGCTGTATTCCCACTTAGTACAGGTGCACGCTAGCAAAAGACTAGGGAGCGACCAACTGGGAGAGCGACAACAGTCGTAAACATGCATTAAAATTAATTCACACCGAATACAAGCATGAGTAGGATATAATCCACCATGAACCTAAATATCGTGAAGGCTATGTTGAATTGATTCAACTACATGCGTGAACATGTGCCAAGTCAAGTCACTCAATTCATTCAAAGGAGGATACCATCCCATCATATCACATCATAATCATTCTAATAGCATGTTGGCATGCAAGGTAAACCATTATAACTCATAGCTAATCAAGCATGGCACAAGCAACTATAATCTCTAAATGTCATTGCAAATATGTTTACTTCATAATAGCTGACTCAGGAACGATGAACTCATCATATTTACAAAAACAAGAGAGGTCGAGTTCATACCAGCTTTTCTCATCCCAATAAGTCCATCATATATCGTCATTATTGCCTTTCACTTGCACGACGAACGATGTGTATGATAATAAGAGTGCACGTGCATTGGACTAAGCTGGAATCTGCAAACATTCAACTCAAGAGAGAAGACAGGGTAATATGGGCTCTAAGTTAAATAAACAATCATGCATATGAGAGCCACTAAACATTTTCAATATGGTCTTCTCGACCCCCAAAGGAAAGAAAAGAAAATAAAACTATTTACAAGGGAAAGCTCCCAACAAGTAAGAAGAAGAACTAGAAATATTTTTGGGTTTTCATTTCAATTTCTACTACAAGCATGGAAATTAAACTAACTATTTTTTTTGGTTTTTCTTAAGGTTTAACAAACACACAAGAAGAAAACTAGAAAAAGAAATTTAAACTAACATGGATAATACAGTGAAAAAGTATGAGCACTGACGACTAGTGTGTGAACATGAATGTAAAGTCAGTGAGAAATACGTACTCCCCCAATCTTAGGCTTTGGGCCTAAGTTGGTCGAGTACCAAGGACCGCCACTACTCTCCCCGGTGTAATGGGAGGTGTAATCAGGATACCAATGGCTGGTCATCTCCGGATCCCACTGGACAGATGATGCACGATAAGGGTCCAGTTCAGGTTCCGTCTCAGGTTCAGGTTCTGGAGTAAAAGCTTGGGCTCGATGGTTGTTCACCGCTTCCAACGTAACAAGAATATTTTCTGCAAGCAAATCAAACAACAGAGGTGCACGCAAAATAATAATCTCAATGTGTTTCTTATTAAATCTAAGTTTATACAAGAGCATCTTCTCTTCGTTGTCAACAATAAACTTGTGTGCTACCATGCTCTTGTAATCTAAAATGTGAGGGGGCAATTTTATCTCCTCCTTCTCATGGTGCCTAATGGGTATCTGAAAATGTCTGGCAAGATGTGCAGAATAGATACCTCCAAATATGGGGCCTTTTGTACGATTCAGGGCTAGCCGTTTAGTAACGACGGCACCCATACTAAAAGTATTGTCTCCAAGAAAAGCATGTTGAAGAATGATAATATCAGGAACGCTCAAGTTTCCACTATTTCCACGACCAATCAAGCATCTACTAGCAAATATGGCAAAGTAGCGTAAAACAAGAAAGTGTATGCTAGAGACTTTTGCTTCAGAGCCCTTCTTTGGCTCCTCTACAACTATAGTATTAACAAAGCCACCCACATCTTCACGATGGGGTTCCTCTAATTCTCCCTCATAAGGTAAACTACACACCGTGCAAAAAATACGTAAAGACATTTCTTTGAATTCATCATATAAATGAAATGATACAGCAGGCGGTGACTTCTTAGGATAATGATAAAAGTTTTGCACGAAAGTATTGGTCAGTAAGAGATACTGATCGGTCCGGTCGTTGATGAAACCGGTGAGGCCTGCAGTCTCGATCAAAGCATAAAAATCTTCTTGTCTCAAGAAATCCTCACATGGCCATTCACACGAACGTACTTTCGCTAAGCTAGGAAGATTATACTTGGCTTTTTCCTTCTCTTTGGCTTGTTTTTCCTGAGAGCTTTGGCTAGAAGAGCCCTTCAAAAGCCTCCTTAACATTTTCTGATTTTTTTTGAAATTTTAGTAACTTCAAAATAAAAGTGAATAAAACTAAACAAGATTGGTAGCAACTACTCCTACAAGTGCCTAGAGCCTATATCATGCATTAGAATTGCTTGGGACCTCATAAATTTAACATGCAAGCTCAAGAACATGGTCACCTATGCAGCAAAAATTTGCAATGAATAAAGCACTAGAACAAAAACTAATTGGACCAATGGAGGAGTCACATACCAAGCAACAATCTCCCAAAGCAGTTTTGTGAATGGAGCTTTGAGCAAGGAGATCGAAAATCGCAGCAAAATAAGCTAGAACTCGTGCTTGAGCTGGATGGGAATTGTTTTGGGTACAAGATGAAGTGTGTGGGTGCTGGCATAAGTGGAGGGGGGCCACCAGGGGCCCACGAGACAGGGAGCGCACCCTATAGGGGGGGGGGCGCACCCTCCACTCTCGTGGCCTGGTGCTTGCCCCTCCTGAAGTGATTTCAGTGCCTAAAATCCTTAAATATTCCAGAAAAAATCATACTAAATTTGCAGGGCATTTGGAGAACTTTTATTTTCGGACTATTTTTTATTGCATGGATAATTCAGAAAATAGATAGTAATACTATTGTTGCTTTATTTATTCTAAATAACAGAAAGTAAAAAGAGGGTACAGAAGTGTCGAGGGTAGGGTGCGACATATGCCAAGGGATGGCTTATCATGGTGGGAGCAAGTAGAACATCGCCGGTGCCCGGAAGCGGGATGAGGCGAAGACATGCATGCCGGCAGATCTTACCCAGCTTCAGGGCTCTCCGAGGAGATAACACCCCTACTGCTGCCCTGCGGGGTCTCTGCATGATCACAATGGCAAAGTGAATACAAGGTTGCTCCTAGAGCTGTTTTCTGGAGGTAGGAGAGGGCAAGGCTAGCTCCCTGCTTCCTATATGATCGGGTCTAATGCTAAAGAAGCTCTCCCCCTTGCATGGGTGCCCCGGGGGGCTTATATAGGCCTGCCCCCCAGGGATACAATGGTAATCTGACTGGGCGCGGGTCCCAGCCGTCTGTCTCTCAGGCCGCCGTCTTCTCCGCCGACTGCTGGCACCCACCGACTGGCGGGCCCCGTCGACAGGCCTCATACTGTAGCCGTACCACCAGTGACGTGAGCTTGGTCATGGGGTCGTGGCAACAGTGCCGCCGCCTGTGGGACGATCACTATCGCCATTCCCCGTCTTATCTGGTTAATGGTGTGCGGGGCCCGTGGGAGGGGCCGGCCGACTCCAGGGGGCCGACTCCCACGGGTCCGTCTTGGAGGCGCTCTCGTCGTCTTCTGTACCCTCGCTGACGGGCGGGTCCTGCTGTCTCTGGGCCGTACAGGTAAGCCATCGTGGGCACAGTGCGCCGCCCATGGGGGCTGAGGTCAGGGGAGGCATGGCAACAGTGCCATGCCATGATGGAGATCCCCAGCGATACGGCGCACTGTAGCCATGCCAGCCCTTGGTAAGCGGGGCGGGGGTGGTTGGAGTCGCGGGCCGACTCCCATAGTCGTCGGCTAAGGTCGGCTTATCTCGAAGTCGCCAGCTGAGAGTCGGCTTATCTCGAAGTCGCCAGCTGAGAGTCGGCTTATCTCGAAGTCGCCACCTAAGAGTCCGCTTATCTCAAAGTCGCCAGCTGAGAGTCGGCTGTGAGGGGTAGTTGCCGCCGACTCCTAGGAGGTGGCCCTTTATCATGGGGTCCTGAGGGGCGCAGTCTGCCCCGATGTTTTGAAAGGTTCTGGGCCTCGGGTCGGCCTACCCGTGGCCCATTACTCCGACAGTAGTCCCCGAAGCTTGTGAGGCGCCGCGGGAGATACGTCGGGGAGCCTCAACAGTTTCATCTTTCTGGGGTGGAATCTCGGCTGTGCCCGCCGTCTTCCTCCAGACCGACTAGCTGGAGTCGGACTCGCAGAAGGCCGTCTTGCCTCTCAGAGAGTTTGAAGGTCGCAGAGGGGTCTAGGCAGCGTGCCTAATAAGCTTCCGGGCGGCCACCCATTGCGGGTCCGTCGTGTGACGCCACGCGATAGGGTCAATCTGCCCACCCACGCGCGTGATGGGACATGACCTCAAGCGGGGCCCGCCACTACCGCGCCTCGGCATCCGAACGGATCCGTTGCGGCCGCGCGGACGGTTGGTATGCCCACGTTGTAACTGCGCAGTTACTTCGTGTGGTGAATCGTGGGTGGCGTAGGGTCCCGTGCACAGTTAATCCCACGCCCGCCGCATCGACTTCTCGGCCCACGAGCCTATAAGTAGGCGGGAGGAGTGGGGCAACGGAGCACACACGCCCATTTCCCCTACTCCCCCTGCTTTCTTCTTGCTTCCTCTTCCTCTTGCTGCCGCCGCACCAGGCCACACCACGCTTGCGACGATGAGTTCTTCCTCCGCCACTGCACCTCCCGCCATGCGCTCCGGCGTATGGGACGGCTCCGAGGTGGATGACGACCACATCGAGTTTCTCCGCAAGACGCGCCGCCTCCCCGGCGTGGACCTAGTGTGAGCCCGGGCCGCGCCGGAGAGGGAAATAGAGCCAGCGCCGGAGGAGGGCGAGCGGGTCGTATTCCGCTTGCACATTATGCGCGGCCTGGGGCTGCCAGCGAGCGGCTTCTTCCGCTCCTTCTTGGAGTTCCACGGGCTCTAGCCACACCACCTCACCCCGAACACGGTGGTGCTGCTGGCTGCCTTCGCCACCTTGTGCGAAGGCTTCCTCGGCGTTCTCCCAACCATCGAGCTGTGGGGGGAATTCTTCCAGTCCAAGCTTGGCACGCAAGTCGCCGGCGTGCCGGCCCAGTGTGGTGCCTTCATCGTGATGCGGAGATCGACGGCCGACAACCCATTCCCCACCATCCCGCTGATCAAGTCGGTGAAGATGTGGTAGCTGTCATATTTTTACATGAAGAACGTTGCCCCGGACGGCGACTGGGTCAATCTGCCACCTTACAAAGCCAGCACTCCGTCTGGGAGGCTCCCCAGCTGGTCCCACCAAGTCAGGACGCTGACTCCCGCCGGAGCCACCGTCGTCGCGTGACTCCGAGTGCTGACGCAGTCGGAGGGTCTGACCAGGGATGACCTGCTGGCCGCCTTCGTGGCGTGCCGAGTCCTCCCGCTCCAAGGGCGACCTCATCTGATCTGTCAGATGAGTGGCCATCGAGACCCGAGTCGGATGTGCTCCAAAGACATGCCCCATGCGGAGGTGGTGAACACGGTGAATTACATCGTGAACTGCGGTCTCGCGGCGGATTGGCAGTTCGGCAAGGAGCCGTTCTCACGCGCCAACCCCCCGCCTGCGGTAAGTTATCTCTCTTTTTCTTCTATCTTCTTTTGTAGCCGAATCTGACTTCTGATCTTTTTGGTTTTTTCTTGAGTCAGAACCCCCTCATCCAGCCCTCAGCCGGCACCACGGGCCCGGCCCGTCAGTTCGTCTCCGACCGGGCGGAGAGCAACGTCGACGACCCTGACTTGGGGGCGGCGGCGATGGAGTCCGACGCCGAAGGAGGCGGAGGAGGAGGAGGAGGAGGAGGCTTCAGGCCATCAGCCACCTTTGCCGACTGGCCTGATGACGACGCCGAGGGGGAAGTCGTCCCGCGCCGCCAACCAAGGGTTGGCTAGCCGGGTGCGAGTTCCTCCGCCGGTTTGGATGGTCAAGGCGGCGCGAAGAGGCGCCGGGCCGGGCCGAGCTTGCTCGGCGGCCGGTCGAAGAAGTTCAAGGGGGCGGCCGCCGCAACCAAGCGAGAAGAGGCGATCGCGAAGGTCAACCGCTTCCGTAAGGAAGTGAAGAAGCCGCCACTGGTCTCTGCGTAAGTGCCTCCTCCTTGTCTTGTTTTCTTACTAGTAATTTTGTCCAAATCTTTTACACGCCCCGATTGCTTCAGGGCACCCCTCACTTTCGAGAGGGTCGCCGCCGCCTCCGTCATGGGGTCGGCAGAGACGTACGCCACTACTCGGTGGATTGACCCCGCCGCCGACCTTCGGGAGGCGATAGAGCGGAACGCGCGGGAGAAGCGTGACGAGGACGAGGCTGCCCGTTTGGAGAAGGCGGAGGCCGAGAAGGCGGCGGCCTCCGCCCAAAGGAAGCTGGATGAGGCCGAAACCATTGTTGCGGCAAGGCGGCAAGCAGCGGAGGCCGCGCACCGTTAGTCGATGCTGCTTGTCGTTCCGCTGAACTCCGCGCCGCCGCCCCCGGAGTTCATGGGGCAGACTGGGGAAGCCGGCGGCGAGCACCCCATCATGGAGAAGGAAAGCGGCGAGGCCTCCATGTCGGACACGGTCGTGCCGCCACCGCCGCCTCCGCCGCCGTCTGGGAGTGCGCGAGGTAAACAGCCGACGGGCCCGCCTGTGCCGCCGACTGCGGACGAGTCTGAGGCAAGGCTGCTCCTCCAAGTCGCCTCGCCAGCGCGCCGCCGCCTCGAGAAGGCGACTTCGGCGCCACGCCCGTTGGACACCGGTGCTGCCAGCTCAGCCATCCCAGACGCTGAGGCAACGAGTGCCGCACCCGTTGGGTGGGTGCGCGGAGGCGGCACGGGCCCATTGAACCAGGAACTTCTGGATGTTCAGGCGAAACTGCGAGCCGAGGGAGACGCCATCCAGAACTGCACCAAGGCGCATATGGCGTCGTGAGCAGCCGTCCGGGTATGCTTTTTTTGACTTTGTTTTTCCTTGCTTTTCTCTTTGGGGGCGCACCAACTGGGTGTAGTCCCCGAGTTTCGGGCCGGCTGCTTAGCAGGCGGCTCGGAACTCCATCTAGTGAGTTCCAAATGTTTATCTTTGTCTAAAATTCTTATTTCAGGATTATCACAACCTCCGTGCCACTGCCTTCAACCGCAATGTCGAGGAGCTGGGTAAGCGGACTGCCGACTTGTCAGATAGCCAGAGTGAGTCCTTCTTCTTCTTTGCGGGGGCGCGCTGGCGCACCCGCGGGCTGTAGTCCCCGAGATTCGGGCCGACTGCTGAGCAGTCAGGCCGGATCTTCCCGGTGACCTTCTTTGCTGACGACTTAACGTCTCTTTCCTTTGTTCTTTAGGGGCCAATGCCACTCTTCAGCAGCAATCGGGCGAAGCCAACACCGCCTTGCGCGTCAAGGGGGAGGAGTGCAGCAAGCTTGCCGCAGAGCGCGACCTGCTGGCTGCACAGCTGGCTGAGCAGAGGGAGCTGCTCAAGAAGGCGTAGGATGAGGCCGAGAAGAGAGAGGTTGTTCTCCTGGTCGAGTTCGAAAGCGAGCTCCTCCTGGACCGACAAGGAGGCACAGCTGGCCTCCAGCTTCCATGAGATCGAGGACATCGTCGACGGTGAGTTTCTTGGTTTCCTTTGAGCCGCCGACTGTGGGTCGGGCCGACTCCTGATTCTGACTTGCTTCTTTTTTGTCTTGGCAGACTTCTTCCCTGGCCACTCGCAGGCGGCCACTCAAGCCATCGAGGCAGATCGCAAGGCGCGGAGGGCAGATGGTGCGGAGATTGCCGCCAACGCCCCCCGGACCCTCGACGAGCAGCTTCTGAGCATCGAGGCTCGTCTGCGGCCGGCCCATCGGATGTTGCGCCGGCTTCAACGTGCCGGCGCCCAGGCCATTGCCGCCCTGTGGCCAGACATGCCGGTTCTGCGCACTACCAGTTGGACTGCCGACTGGCTGGAGGTCGCAGCTGGTCGTCTTGAGGCTTGGAAGGGTTCCTCGGCCCGGGTTGGAGCGCACCGGGCCTTGGAATTCGTCAAGGCGTGGTATCCAGGGCTGGACCTGGACCATCTGGCCACGTTCCGGTCAGAGGCCCAGGCGGAGCTGGTAGCTGTGGAAGACACCCTCGTCGCTCGTGCTGCGGCGATCGCCGACTATGCGGACACCAGTATCTTCGTCCCTGATCGGGCTGAAGACGGCAGGGAGGCGCCGCCGGAGTGGTTCGGGATGAACCCGGACTACGACGAGGACTCGGCAGAGGTGATCGGTTCCAGCGCTGAGGAGGAAGGCGAGGTGGACGACGGAGGTGAGACAGAGGCGCCAGAAGGTGGAGCGGGCGACCAGCCTCAGCTCGACCATGCCTCCAGCAATGATCCGCGCCCGACCGAGCCAGCCGCCGCCAGAGACGATCAAGCCGAGACTGTCCGGCCGACCTCCCCGACGCCTGACACCGCCGTCTCTTCCGACCCTCCGAACCCGTCTGCCACTTCCTAGGCTGCCGTCTTGCCTTCATTTTATCTGTTCTAGTAGTCTTTGAAGAACTTGTTAATTTCGAACAATTCCACCCACGGGGTGTATTTTGAACTTGTGCTTGAAGATTCGGCCAAGGGCCTATGTAAATATTTATCCGAGTTCTATCTTTCCTTGCTCATTGCTCCTTTGGCTTTTTCCTTTGCCGCCTTCCCTTAGTTGCCACCTTGCCAGTCGGACAACCGTTTTCTACGGCTGCCACTGGATCAAATGCTTGGCTACTTTGGGAAGGCAAGTACTTGGCTATTTTTTACAGTCTTTTAACAAGTTGGATAGAAAGCGGCAGGCCGACTACTAAAGAGTCGGCTTTGCTAAGAGAGGCAGGAAGCCGGCTTAAGCTATGTTTATGCTTTGAGTCCTTAGCCATTCTTCGTGCGGACACCCATTCTTCCTTACTCCTGTCCGCCAATCAGTCGCTCTGCGAGCTGCGGCTTCTGACAGGAGACGGCTTAGGCGTCACGCACTACTTGTCCGACTGCAGGAAGCATTTCATAGCGCAAGGTGGCGAGTCGCCGGGCCGACTAGTCGAGCCCGGTGTCAAGCGGCATAAAAGAGAGTAATATACTCGAAGGCATAATCCTTATCATACAGATAACAAAAAAGGGTAGTCCCCGAGCTCGTCTCGGGGGGGCCGAAGTCTTGGTACTTTAATACAAAGGGTAGTGTGATACATACTGCATCAACTGTAAAATCTTCGGAGAAGATTTGCATTCCACGGGCGCTCTGTCTCTTTGTCGGAGTCGTCCCTCTTGCGTGCTCGGGGCTTCTGAGCGTCGATCAGGTAGTAGGAGTCGTTTCCCAGCACTTTGCTGATAATGAAGGGGCCTTCCCAAGGCGCCGACAGCTTGTGCTGGCCGGCTGTTCGCTGGATCAGCCGGAGCACAAGGTCGACCTCTTGGAAAGATCTTGGCTTGACCTTCCTATTGTTGTATCGGCGTAGCCTCTGCTGGTAGATGCTGGACTGGCTGAGTGCCAATAGCCGACCCTCTTCCAGCAGATCGACACCGTCTTGACATGCTTCTTCTGCTTCTTCCTCGGTGTACATGGTGACTCGCGGAGAGTCGAACTCTATGTCCGTCGAGATGACGGCTTCAGCACCACACACGAGGAAGAACGGTGTGAAGCCGGTTGACTTGTTTGGAGTCATGCGCAGACTCCAGAGGACAGCTGGCAACTCATCAAGCCAACAACCGGCCGAACGCTCCAGTGGTTCGACCAGTCAAGGCTTGATGCCAGACAGGATGAGGCTGTTTGCTCGCTCTACCTGGCCGTTTGACTGTGGATGGGAAATGGACGCTAAGTCCAGTCGGATGCCCTGAGTCGCGCAGAAACGGGCCAAGGCACCTTTGGCGAAATTTGTGCCATTGTCGGTGATGATGCTATGCGGTATGCCGTACCGAGTCGTGATGTCGGCGATGAAAGTCACTGCAGTCGGACCATTCAACTTCTTGCTGGGCTTCACTTCTATCCACTTGGTGAACTTGTCCACCACGACAAGTAAGTGAGTTAGGCCGCCTCATGCTATTTTGAATGGTCCCACCATATCCAGGCCCCAAACCGCAAAGGGCCAGGCGATGGGGATAGTCTTGAGTGTGGAAGTCGGCTGATGTGGCTTGGAGCGGAACATCTGGCACCCTTTGCACTTTTGGACTAATTCTTTGGCCTCTTCTAGGGCAGTTGGCCAGAAGAAACCGTGTCGGAAGGCTTTGGCGATGAGTGCTCTTGAAGCCGCATGGTGGCCACACTCGCCTTCATGGATGTCTCTGAGAATTGCTTGGCCTTGCTCTGGCTCGACGCAACGCTGGTAGATACCAGTGATGCTGGGCCTGACCAGCTCTTTGTTGACTATGGTGTAGGCTGCCGCTCGGCGTTGTACTTGCCGAGCCAAGATTTCATCAATTGGCAGTTCTTTGCTCACCAGGAACTTGAGGATGGGCTGGGCCCATGAGGGTGCTGTTATT
Source organism: Triticum aestivum (assembly GCF_018294505.1). Lineage (NCBI taxonomy): Eukaryota > Viridiplantae > Streptophyta > Magnoliopsida > Poales > Poaceae > Triticum > Triticum aestivum. Next base: position 74,330,923 of record NC_057795.1, read on the forward strand.
TCTTCAACTGCCAGTACGGCGACTTGGACAAGGGTGGCTTGGCTGGGAGGTGGCGGGTTGGGGTCCGCGGCCGCTTGCTGTATTGACGAAGTCCCCGGGCCAACTGGAGCCGTCCCCGGGCCGAGTTCTGGAGTCTTCAGACTGGTCGCCGCAGTCCCCGGGCCAGGTTCTGAAGTCCCCGGGCCGGGTTCGACTGTGGCGCTCTTGGAGTCGGATCCGACTTCTTCGGGTGGAGCTGGCACGAAAATGGAGTCTGATTCTGGTGAAGGCTTGACAAACGGCTTGAGGAGGCGCCGAAGGGCGATGCCAGATGGTATTGCTTGGCGGGTGAAGCCGATTCGTGCCAAGGCGCTGCTTGGTCGTTGTCATTCCTTGGCACGTGGAGGAACTCGCACCCCTTTAAATATTCGCCGAGTTGCTGCACAAGGAAGCGGTAGCTCGCCATGTTTGCGTCCTTGGCGTCCCAATTGCCAGATGATTGCTAGACCACCAAGTCGGAGTCGCCATAACACAGGATCCGGCGAATGCCAAGTTCTTTGGCGAGTCGGAGCCCGTGAATGAGCGCCTCGTACTCAGCGACGTTGTTGGAGGCGGCGAAGTGGATCTGCAGCGCATATCTCAGCTTGTCGCACTTGGGGGATGTGAGGACGATGCCGGCTCCCAAGCTGGTGCGCATCTTGGAGCCGTCGAAGTGCATCCGCCAATGGGTGGAGTCGAGTGCTGGCGGCAGGTACTCGGTCTCGGCCCAGTCGACGAGGAAGTCGGCCAGTGCTTGCAACTTGATGGCGGTGCGGGGCTGGTACTAGATGGTGTAGGGAGCCAGATCGATGGCCCATTTGTCCACTCAGCCAGAAGTATCTCGGCTTCCGATGATCTCGTCTAGTGGGGATGTGCAAACCACAGTGATTGGATGCTCCTGGAAGTAAGGCTTCAATTTCTTGGCGCCGTAGCACATCTTCTGGTAGTGGGGGTAGTTCTGCTTGGAGGCCGACATTAGTTCGCTCAGGTAATATACCGGTCTCTGGATAGGTAGCGCATTGCCTTCCTCCTTGTGCTCAACTACAATGACTATGCTGACTACCCGACTGGTGGCGGCAATGTATAGGAGCATGGGCTCTTTAGGAGTCGGATCCGCCAGCACAGGGGGAGTAGTCAGCATTTTCTTCAATTGGAGAAAGGCTTTGTCCGCCTTGGGGTTCCACTCAAAAAAGGTCGTCTTCTTCATGAGCTGGTATAAAGGGAGAGCCTTCTCGCCCAGCCGACTGATGAAACGGCTGATGGACGCCAAGCAGCCAGTGAATTTTTACACATCTAGCTGTTGGCGGGGTACCTCCATCCTCTCGATGGCCTTGATCTTTACAGGGTTGCACTCTATGCCGCGTTCAGAGACCAGGAAGCCAAGGAGTTGGCCGGCTGGTACTCCGAAGACGCATTTCTCAGGGTTGAGCTTGATCTGGAATCGGCGCAGGTTCTCAAAGGTTTCCTTGAGGTCTTCCAGCAATGTTCCGCGCTTCTCCGTCTTCACCACCACATCATCCACGTAGATGTGGGCGTTTCTGCCGAGTTGCTTGAGGAGGCATTTCTGCATGCAACGCTGAAAGGTGGCGCCGACATTCCTCAAGTCGAACGTCATGGTCAGGTATCAGAAGGCTCCAAATGGCGTGATGAAGGCGGTCTTCAGTCTGTCAACCGGGTTCAGCTTGATCTGGTGATATCCAGAATATGGATCTAAGAAACTCAACAGCTCACATCCGGCTGTGGAGTCTATCACCTGATCAATTCTTGGCAGAGCGAATGGGTCCTTGGGGCAGGCTTTATTGAGGCTTATGTAGTCGATACACATCCGCCACTGCTTGTTCTTCTTCAGTACTAGGACCGGATTTGCTAACCATTCTGGAAAAAATACTTCCATAATGAAGCCGGCTGCCAGGAGCCGGGCTATCTCTTCTCCAACAACTCTTCTCTACTCTTCTGACAGGTGGTGCAAGGGCTTCCTGACGGGCTTCACATCAAACCGGACATGTAACTTGTCCTCGGCGAATTCCGTCGGTACACCTGGCATGTCTTTAGGGGACCATGCGAAGATGTCTCAATTCTCACGGAGGAAATCGACGAGCTCGCCTTCCTATTTGCTGTCAAGGTTTGCACCTATGACAGTGTACCTCTTTGGGTGCTCCAGGTGCAAGGGTATCTTCTTCGTTTCTTTGGCCGGCTTGAACGATCCTTCAGCTTCCGACTCCTTGGGGTCGGGTGACATCTCGGGCTGCTTGCCGGCCATCGCCACAACCCGATCAAGAAGCCGCTTCTCAGCCGCGATCACCAAGGACTCGGCCAGCCGACTGCTTTCGGCCGCGCAAGCCAACACCTTTCTGTAGTAGCTGGCTACGGTTAGAATCCCCTTGGAACTCGGCATCTTCATCTTGAGGAAGGCGTAGTGGGGGACCGCCATGAACTTGGCCAAAGCAGGTCGGCCAAGCAATGCATGGTACGGGCTTTCGAGGTCCACCACTTTGAACCAAACTGGCTCTCGACGGAAGTGATCTTTGTCCCCAAAGAGGACGTCTATTAGGATTTTGCCGATTAGCAAGCAGGAAAGGCCAGGAACAATGCCGTGGAACACAGTCCGGCTGTTCTGAAGCTGTCTTTGCCTGATTCCTAACTTCTCCATGGTATCCTTGTACAGGATGTTGATACTGCTGCCTCCGTCTATTAGCACTCGCGAGAAACGAGCGGCCCGCCTATCTGTGGCGAGTGTGGCGCCTAAGACCAGGGCGTAGGAGCCCGGATTCGGCATCACCTCTGGGTGATCAGCTCTGCTCCAACTGATAGGCCTCTCGGACTAGTGCATGAACTCTGGAGTGCTTGACGCGACTGCATTCACCTCTTGCTGCTGCTGCCGCCTGCTGCATCAATCGTCAGCCACACTGGTGAACACCACATAGGCTCCGTGCTCTTCTGGGTACTTGTCTTGTATTGCGCCGACTGGCCTGACAGCCGGCTGCTGGGGCGGCGATGGAGGCGGCGGCCCAGCAGGCGGGGGATATAGGAGGCCGTCTCCCTTGGTGATTCTGGTGAGCCAGTGGCATTTCCGGGTGGTGTGGTTTGACGGCTTCGCGCCGCTGTGGAACTTGCAGGGGCCATCTAGGGTCTGCTCGTAGGAGAAGGCCGACAACCAGTTGGACTTGCTGCCTTTCTGCCGCTTGGCCAGAGGCTGCTCCTCCGGCTATTGGTCTTCGACTGCCGCAACTTGCCGGCTGCTGGAAGCCGGCTGTGGGGCTTTGCGCTTGTGGTCGTTCTGCTCTTGTCGCCGACTGCCGTCCCCAGCCGGAATTCGGGGAGCCTGAGGGGCGACTTTGCTAGTCGCGCTAACTTGAATCTCCGCCTTCATGGAGGAGTCGGCCGTGGCGTATTTGTCTGCTATGATCAGCAGCTCGTCGAGGATCTCTGGCTCGTCGCAAAGGAGTTTGTGCTTGAGGAGGGTGCCTTCTCTGCACCCGGCAGTGAAGTACTCGATAGCCTACACCTTGTGCACACCCTCGCAGGAGTTCCGAAGCTCGGCCCAGCGCGTGAGGTAGTCGTGAGTCGAATCGTTGGGGCCTTGCACGCACAAGGAGAGTTGGCGAGGCTTGGGAGGCCGCTTGTACGTGCTCGTGAAGTTGCGGACGAAGGCTTCGGTGAAGTCGACCCAGCTGTTGATGCTGCGGGGCTTTAGGCTGTTCAACCATGTCTGGGCCGTGCTCTGGAGCATGAGTGGAACGTACTTTATGGCAACACGCTTGTTGCCATTTGCTATGTTGATGGCCGTGTAGTAGTCAACTAGCCAGTCCTCTGGCTTCACAGAGCTGGTGTACTTGGGTGTATCTCGGGGGAGCGTGAACCCTTTGGGAAAGGGCTCGTCTTGGATGCGAGGTCCGAAACAGGGAGGACCCAACTCGTCTTCTTCTTCCAGCGCCAGGGATCGGTGGAGTCGGTCGATCCGGTGGCGGGCGTCATTTTCTCCGACTCCCTCTCGGCGGCCAAGGCGGTCGCCGAGAGTCGGATGCTCAATGGGCGGCGGGGAGACTCGCCTTTCTTTGCGAGGAGGAGGAGGCATATAGTCGTCCCGCTGTTCTACTGCTTTAGGGCGGCTGTCTCGATCGCGCTAGATGGTGATGCGAGTCCGACTGTGGCTGACAGCCGGATCCTTGTCTTTCCTTCCGCGGACACCGCCGGTTGGTGTCCGAGACGTCGTGCCTTGATCTCGGCGGGGAGGTAAGTCGTCGTTTTGTCGTTGCGGCACCGCCGTGCGGCAATCAGCTTCGTTCTGCGCGGCAGCCGCGTCGAGGAGTTGCTGAACTCGCTCTGTCATCAGGCGGCGCTCTTTGCCTTCGAAGTTGTCGAGCTTGTCTGCCGCCACCTGGGATGCACGGATGTTCTCCGTAGGCGTGGCGTACACAGGGCAATTGGCCCCGAACAGGTTGGCGATGGCCGTGCCACGCTGCCGGACCGCACCCAGGCGGCTAGGCCCAGTTGGAGCCGGCGAGCCGCCCACGGCACGATCCATCTCGCGCTGGTAAGCTTCTGAGAAGCGTCTCATGCTTGCCAGCTTCTTCGCGCCCTCGGCGAGCTGAAGGCGGCGTGCCTCCAGCATCTCGACATCAGCGTCTCCTGGAATGGGCGCGGTCAGGTCTTGCAGAGCCGCGTCGAGTGGATCACAAGCTCCTTCGCCGGAATGCTCGCCGTGATCGAGGACGAGAACCTCCGTAACGGTGCTTCCACCGCTCTCCGCGCAAGGGAGCGGCTTGTCGTAGATCACCACGTTGGTGGGGAACGCGTCGAGCGACGTGGTGTTGGAGTCGACCAACATCGGGTCAGTGGAGCCTATGGACTCCAGGTCCACAGCGGGATCACCGGCGACGTGGAGTTGGTCAAGGAGGCCCGCGAGGGGGCTCTTGGGGCTGCTCGTGCCCGCATCGGATGCAGGCTCATCAGAGAGGCGAACCTCGCCGATAAGTTCGGCGAGCCAGCTGGCCGCGCAGGCGATCTCAGCACCGTGCAGCGCGTCAGTGCAGACTCCGTCTGGCGTGTCGGGCTGGCTGTGCTCGCCAGGGAGGAAAAGGGTTCCCGTCCAGAGCAGGTCTCCGGACGACGGTGCACCTCGCCACAAGGTGGGCGCCAAACGTCGGGGGTTGGGTGCGACATATGCCAAGGGATGGCTTATCATGGTGGGAGCGAGTAGAACGTCGCCAGTGCCCGGAAGCAGGATGAGGTGAAGACATGCACGCCGGCGGATCTTACCCAGCTTCAAGGCTCTCCGAGGAGATAACACCCCTACTGCTGCTCTGCGGGGTCTCCGCATGATCACTATGGCAAAGTGAATACAAGGTTGCTCCTAGAGCTGTTTTCTGGAGGTAGGAGAGGGCAAGGCTAGCTCCCCCCTTCCTATATGATCGGGTCTAATGCTAAAGAAGCTCTCCCCCTTGCATGGGTGCCCCGGGGGGCTTATATAGGCCTGCCCCCCAGGGATACAATGGTAATCCGGCTGGGTGCGGGTCCCAGCCGTCTGTCTCTCAGGCCGCCGTCTTCTTCGCTGACTGCTGGGGCCTGCCGACTGGCGGGCCCCGCCGACAGGCCTGGTACTGTAGTCGTTCCACCAGTGACGCGAGCTTGGTCACGGGGTCGTGCCAACAGTGCCGCCGCCTGGCGGATGATCACTGTCGCCATTCCCCGTCTTGTCTGGTTAATGGCGTGCGGAGCCCGTGGGAGGGGCCGGCCGACTCCAGGGGGCCGACTCCCACGGGTCCGTCTTGGTGGCGCTCTCGCCGTCTTCTGTACCCTCGCTAACGGGCGGGTCCCGCTGTCTCTGGGCCGTACAGGTAAGCCGTCGTGGGCATAGTGCGCCACCGACGGGGGCTGAGGTCAGGGGAGGCATGGCAACCGTGCCGCACCACGATGGAGATCCCCAGTGATACGGCACACTATAGCCATGCCAGCCCTTCATAAGCGGGGTGGGGGTGGTTGGAGTCGCGGGCCAACTCCCATAGTCGTCGGCTAAGAGTCGGCTTATCTCGAAGTCGCCAGCTGAGAGTCGGCTTATCTCGAAGTCGCCAGCAGAGAGTCGGCTTATCACGAAGTCGCCAGCTGAGAGTCGGCTGTGAGGGGCACTTGCCGCCGACTCCCAGGAGGCGGCCCTTTATCATGGGGTTCTGAGGGGCGCAGTCTGCCCCGATGTTTTGAAAGGTTCTGGGCCTCGGGTCGGCCTAACCGTGGCCCATTACTCCGGCAAGAAGGTTGTGCCTTCTAGTTTCATCCATCTCATGATCATCAAAATGAATCCACCAACAAGGTTGATCAAGTCTTGTTAACAAACTCATTCCGAATAACACGGAACCAGAGAAATTTCGAATAACACTAAGTTACCTCAACGGGGATATGAAAATCCCCAACAATAAGAATATCATACTTTTTCTTGACAGTAGGGAGAAGAAATTCAAAACCTCCAAAAATGATAGTTGGAACATTTTCAATAGAATTGATGCTATGAACTTGAGATTGTTTCCTCGGAAAGTGTACCGTATGCTCATTACCATTAACATGAAAAGTGACATTGCCTTTGTTGCAATCAATAACAGCCCCTGCGGTGTTAAGAAAAGGTCTACCAAGGATAATAAACATACTATCGTCCTCGAGAATATCAAGAATAACAAAGTCCGTTAAGATAGTGACATTTGCAACCACAACAGGCACATCCTCACAAATACCGACATGTATAGAAGTTGATTTATCAGCCATTTGCAAAGATATTTCAGTAGGTGTCAACTTATTCAATTCAAGTGTACGATATAAAGAGAGAGGCATAACACTAACACCGGCTCCAAGATCACATAAAGCAGTTCTAACATAATTTCTTTTAATGGAGCATGGTATAGTTGGTACACCCGGATCTCCAAGTTTCTTTGGTATTCCACCCTTAAAAGTGTAATTAGCAAGCATGGTGGAAATTTCAGCTTCCGGTATCTTTCTTTTATTTGTAATGATATCCTTCATATACTTAGCATAAGGATTTACTTTCAGCATATCAGTTAAGCGCATACATAAGAAAATAGGTCTAATCATTTCAGCAGAGCACTCAAAATCCTCATCATCCTTTGACTTGGATGGTTTAGGAGGAAAGGGCATGGGTTTCTAAACCCATGGTTCTCTTTCTTTACCATGCTTCCTAGCAACAAAATCTCTCTTATCATAACGTTGATTCTTTGATTGTGGGTTATCAATATCAACAGCAGGTTCAATTTCTACATCATTGTTTTTGCTAGGTTGAGCATCAACATGAACATTATCATTAACATTATCACTAGGTTCATGTTCATCACCTGATTGTGTTTCAGCATCAGAGATAGAAATATCATTCGGATTCTCAGGTGTGTCTACAGTAGGTTCAGTAGAAGCATGCAAAGTTCTATCATTTTTCTTTTTCTTCTTTTTAGAAGAACTAGGTGCCTCTAAATTATTTCTCTGAGAATCTTGCTCGATTCTCTTAGGGTGGCCTTCAGGATACAAAGGTTCCTGAGTCATTCTACATGTTCTAGTAGCCACTCTAACAGCGTAGTCATTTTTATTATTTAATTCATCAAACAAATCATTTTGAGCTTTAAGTACTTGCTTAGCTTGAGTGGCAACCATAGAAGCATATTTGCTAACGAGTTTGAGTTCATCTTTAACTCTAGCTATATTATCGCCTACGCGTCCTATCTTGAAAGCATTATTCTTTAAATCTCTACCAACATAAGCATTAAAACTTTCTTGTCTAGCCATAAAGTCATCAAATTCATCTAAGCATGGGCTATGAAATTTAGTAGAGGGGATTTCAACTTTATCATATCTATAGAGAGAATTTACCTTTAGTACCTATGTCGAGTTATCAAGACAATGTGGTTCTTCAACAGGCGGTATATTAAGGCCATGTATTTCTTCAATAGGAGGTAAATTCTTAACATCTTCAGCTTTAATACCTTTTTCTTTCATTGATTTCTTTGCCTCTTGCATATCTTCAGGACTGAGAAATAAAACACCTCTCTTCTTCGGAGTGGGTTTAGGGATAGGCTCAGGAGTTGGCTTAGTTGGTTCAGGAATTTCCTCGGGAATTGGCTCAGGAAGAGTCCAATTATTTTTATTAGTCAACATATTATTCAATAGTACTTCAGCTTCGTCGACTGTTCTTTCCCTGAAAACACAACCAGCACAACTATCCAAGTAGTCCTTGGAAGCATCGGTTAGTCCATTATAAAAGATACCAAGTATTTCATTTTTCTTAAGAGGATGATCAGGCAAAGCATTAAGTAACCGGAGAAGCCTCCCCCAAGCTTGTGGGAGACTCTCTACTTTGATTTGCACAAAATTATATATTTCCTGCAAGGCAGCTTGTTTCTTATGAGCAGGGAAATATTTAGCAGAGAAGTAATAAATCATATCCTGGGAACTACGCACACAACCAGGAGCAAGAGAATTATACCAAGTCTTAGCATCATCCTTTAATGAGAATGGAAATATCTTAAGGATATAAAAATAGCGAGACTTCTCATCATTAGTAAATAGGGTGGCTATATCATTCAACTTGGTAAGATGTGCAGTTTCAGATTCAAGGCCATAAAAAGGATCAGATTCAACTAAAGTAATAATTTCAGGATCAAGAGAATTCATAATCCTTATCAGTAACACAAATAGGTGAAGTAGCAAAAGCAGGGTCAGGTTTCATTCTAGCATTAAGAGACTGCTGCTTCCATTTAGCTAATAATTTCTTAAGATCGTATCTATCATTGCAAGCAAAGATTTCCCTAGCAGCTTCTTCATTCATAACATAACCCTTAGGAATAACAGGCAATATATAATCATTGGGAGAACCTTCATCATCACTATCATCAATAAGAGCATCGTCAAATTTTCATTCCCCCTAACTCTAGCAAGTTGTTCATCAAGAAATTCACCTAATGGCAAAGTAGTATCACGCACAGAAGTAGTTTCATCATCAATAGCAGAAGTGGCATCATCAATAACATGCGACATATCAGAATTCATAGTAGTAGCAGGTTTAGGTGTCGCAAGCGTACTAATAACAGAAGGAGAATCTAATGCAGCTAGATGGCAGTTCCTTACCTCCCCTAGTTGAGGGAAAAATAGTAGTTTGGTCGTCTTTCAAGTTCTTCATAGTATCAACAGATATAAATCCCAAGTGACTCAGAGAATAGAGCTATGCTCCCCGGCAACGGTGCCAGAAATTAGTCTTGATAACCCACAAGTGTAGGGGATCGCAACAGCTTTCGAGGTTATAGTATGCAACCCAAATTTATTGATTCAACACAAGGGGGGCCAAAGAATATTCATGAGTATTAGCAGTTGAGTTATCAATTCAACCACACCTGATAACTTAGTATCTACAGCAAAGTATTTAGTAGCAAAAGTGGTATGATAATAATGGTAACGGTAGCAAAAGTAAAGATAGATGTTTTTGGGTTTTTGTAGTAGTTGTAATAGTAGCAATGGAAAAGCAACTAAGCAAAGAACAGTATATGAAAAGCTTGTAGGCAATGGATCAGCGATGGATAATTATGCTGGATGCGATTCCTCATGTAATAGCCATAACATAGGGTGACACAGAACTAGCTCCAGTTCATCGATGTAATGTAGGCATGTATTCCATAAATAGTCATACGTGCTTATGGAAAAGAACTTGCATGACATCTTTTGTCCTACCCTCCCGTGGCAGCGGGGTCCTAGCGGAAACTAAGGGATATTAAGGCCTCCTTTTAATAGAGAACCGGAACAAAGCATTAGCACATAGTGAATACATGAACTCCTCAAACTACGGTCATCACCGAGAAGTATCCCAATTATTGTCACTTCGGGGTTGTCGGATCATAACACATAATAGGTGACTATAGACTTGCAAGATAGGATCAAGAACACACATATATTCATGAAAACATAATAGGTTCAGATCTGAGATCATGGCACTCGGGCCCTAGTGACAAGCATTCAGCATAACAAAGTCATAGCAACATCAATCTCAGAACATAGTGGATACTAGGGATCAAACCCTAACAAAACTAACTTGATTACATGGTAAATCTCATCCAACCCATCACCGTCCAGCAAGCCTATGATGGAATTACTCACACACGGCGGTGAGCATCATGAAATTGGTGATGTAGGATGGTTGATGATAACGACGGTGATGAATCCCCCTCTCCGGAGCCCCGAACAGACTCCCGATCAGCCCTCCCGAGAGAGATTAGGGCTTGGCGGCGGCTCCGTGTCGTAAAATGCGATGAAACTTTCTCTCTGATTTTTTCTCCCCGAACATGAATATATGGAGTTCGAGTTGAGGTCGGTGGAGGTCCAGGGGGCCCACAAGATAGGGGGGCACGCCCTACAAGGGGGCACGCCCCCTGCCTCGTGGACATGCCCTGGGCCTCCTGGTGTATTTCTTTCGCCCAAAAATTCTTATTAATTCCAAAAAGTGCCTCCGTGGATTTTCAGGACATTCCGAGAACTTTTCTTTTCTACACATAAAACAACATCATGGCAGTTTTGCTAAAAACAGTGTCAGTCTGGGTTAGTTTCATTCAAATCATGCAAGTTAGAGTCCAAAACAAGGGCAAAAGTGTTTGGAAAAGTAGATACGTTGGAGACGTATCAAGCACAGGTATATAATACCTGGCCTAAATGGTCGCCCGCCGATTGATTTGTGTTCCTCATGTCCGGCAGCACGATCACCGGACTACCGGGAGCCCAGGAGGTATATGCTTCAGTGCAAAGGATGGCTCGCTTCCCCACTGCCCAACTGATATCATTGGCTGGTGCCAAAGATGATGGTGGCTGGCACCGGTTCGATTTCATCACCGGCCACTACTTCGCCATGGCTGGCACCGGCTCGAGTTTATCCTAACATTCCCCTCTTACGTGGAGCCCATGCGGCGTCGACAAAGGTCCTCGCAACAAAAGGATCTGGAAAGACACCTACTGTGTACGCCGGCGTCGCCTCCGCGGTGACCTTCATGGGACCCAAGCGGCGGCGGCCTCCCGTGTTCTACTTCTCCTCGATGATGGCGGCGGACGCGGAGGCGCTGGCCACTGACTCGTCGCTCTCCGCGCACCCGGCTTCTGACGCTGCTTGCATGGCGCGGCCGTCGGCATGGGAGTCTCGGCCACAGAAACGGGAGACGCGGTACAAGGCAGCGGCATGGACGGCAGCAACGACGCCCGTGCACCTCTCCTCGTCGAGCTGGCCTGGAGCGGCAAGTTGCTGAACCGCGCGCCAGCTTGGGGCGGCAACTGGCTCCATCGGGTGAGGGGAGGGAGGTGGATCAGTGAGTTGCATAGCTCATATCCGGCGGGCTACCCAGCCGGCTTGGATGCAGAATAACTACTCTTCGTAAGCCATTGTAAGATTGGACAAAATGGTGGAGGAGATAGGGGAGCGGTGGAGGTGTGCGATTCTTGGACGGCGTTTGGCCTCGTTTAAATAGGAGATTAAATAGATGGCGGATGGGAGGAGCTCGGCCGGCGTTGCGTTTAACACCGGCCCAGTCATGAATTGACGTGTGTCCAGAGTGGGTTTCCCGGCTTCCACACGGGCGGGTTTCACGAAGGCGTTTGAATGTGGCACGGAGGCGTGTTCAGCCGGGCATGCTGCGAGTGGCGCCCTCGAATCTGACCTAGGACACCGTGCCATTCTTCCACTGACGTGTGGGCTCTTTGGGTGCATGGCCTGCATGTCAGTGACCCAACGCAGGCAGCGCGCAGCAGAGGAACCTTTGGTGGGCCAGGGCGGTCAGAAGCGGGCATTTCATAAATCGATGATTGTTCATTGAGTGTGATGTCATCTTTTTCATGTAGATAAGCCTACTATGTTCATAGCATGTTCGATATGTTGTGATTCATAAAGACCGCTGCAAACATCAATGTTCTGCTTATCACAGATAAGATTGATTAATACCCGTAACAATCCATGTCCTTAACAAAGGGTGCATGCACGTATAGGTTGAGCGTGTGTCTTTTGTCGTGTGCTGTGTGCATGCAGGCGTGCGAGTGTTGCATGCGTGCAAGGGTACGTTTCAGTGTTGCATGCATGAGTGCGTACGTGTGTGTGTTCGTGAGTGCATGTGTACGTGTCAGTGTTGCACGCTAGCATGCATGCGTGTGTACGTTATGTGTACGTGTTAGTGTTGCACGCCTACATGCGTGCGTGTCTTGCGTGCGTGCATTGTACGTGCGGGGTGAGGCTACACGTCAGCCGACTGACTTTTTCATCTCTGGTCATTAGATTTTCCAGCCGTTGGATACGAAATCAAGGGCCTCCAGTTTATGATCAAACTCCACCACCCTCCTGAGCCGCCATCCACCACCGGTCGAACCGCCAGCCCCCGCCGCCCGCGGCCGGCCCGCCCTCCCCGAAAC
>NC_057795.1:74343621-74345073 GCF_018294505.1 Triticum aestivum
ATGGATCCCCACCCCACCGCCCAATGAACGCCCCCCAACCGCCGGTGACTGCGAAACAGAGGTCTCACGACTTCGAATACCCACCGAACACTAATTTATTACCATTTCTGTCCTTCATATATGCGCTAACGGGTGGGCCCTATAGTAATGTGCGCTGCTGATTGTGGACCGTTTGACTGGTCAATTGATCGTGTTATCAACAAATTACGGAGCTGTGTGGTGAGCCAGTGACCGTATGATCACCCTAAAATTTACTCCTATTTTATTAACACAGTATAGACTCAAACTACCATTTCTTTCTTTTATATACGGGCTGACAGGTGGGCCCCATGGTTACGCGCCCCGATGGTGCAACACTAGTTGCGTCGCGTGGAATGTTTGACTGGTCAATTGATTGTGTCATCAACAAAATACGAAGTTGTACGGGTGAGCCAGTGACCATATAATCATGACATGTATTTGTTTAACATGGTACAGACGCAATGGCTCATATATATGCGTAAGCACTCAACGCTATAAGCGCACATACGCGAACCCTACCCCTATGAGCACCTTCGAGAGAGTGGGCCAGCATATATGATCTTGAGATTTTACGAAGTCACCATAGGTGCCTCGTAGTCGAGTGGAACGTCTCCTCCCACTGAACGTACATCGCCGGAAATATTGAAATTAACACAAGATAAATGCGAGCATCGGGACTTTAACCTTGGTGGGCTCGAGAAACCACTGTCCTCTAACCATCCAACCACATGTTGGTTAGCATGAAAAAATGTATGTGGTGACCGTGATGAGCTTATTATGAAGTCCAGTGACCATATCATGCTTTTGCTTCAAATACAATGACAGTAAGTGTCGTCAACAAAATACGGAGCACACATCAAATGCAAAGTCCGTCAGTGTCATCAACAAAATATGGAGACGTATCGTGAGCTAGATACCGTTGTACTATTGTATATGCTTATTTTCTTAGTGGCCGATTGCGTGTGTGGTGTGGTGGGCGCATCATTTCTAGTTGTGGTGGGTCAACATGAAGACTCATGGGTCAGTTCCATCCTGCGCCACATATAGGTTGGACCGAGACGTGTTATACGAAGACCCATGTGGAGGACTCGGCGTACAACACGAAGCTACCAGAGTCACGAAGGACTCTATCCCCACTGGTGATAAGCTGATTATATATGATTTGTAACCCTAGGCCCTTAGTATGTTATACAAGCTTGGGGGCTAGTTCGTCAATAGTATACACGCACGCATAATGCCTGGTAGTCATGTGTACTTTTTACACACCCCTATCACTAACATACAGTACCAGGAGTAGGCTCTTTCTTCAACTGCAAGGGTCCGATCCGAACTAGGGTAAAACTTTACTCGTATTACCATCCAGCCTAACAGCCAGGGAAATCCTACCGAATGATATGATTAAATCATATCTGCCAACTACTAAGAGAGAGG
>NC_057795.1:74345407-74365222 GCF_018294505.1 Triticum aestivum
AATGTGCGTGCGGGAGACACGTAGGCACATATATGTGCGTATAGAGGGCTAGTAGAGACTGTGCATGTGTATATATGCATGTGAGAGAAATAGTGTTTTCCAACTGAGATTAGTGAAAAGAGTGGTACATAGTAGTCAGAAAGAGAGAGAGAGAGAAACAAAGAGAGCATGTGCATGAGACACCCCGACACCCTGAGAGAGATTGTGAGCATGTGTGAAAGAGAAATGGCGATGCATATAAAGTGTGTGCACTTATGCTTTAGATAGAGAGATATATAACGCATTTGTGAGAACAGGGCGAGGCATAGTGCATCTACGTGTAAAAGGCGGTTCTATGCATTAAATTAATATATAAATGGCATTATTATTTTTGGATGAGATCATGAATTTTGCAAATTGCATATGGACGAAAAACGGTCTATCAGGCACCCATACTCTATTGAATTCTAGCATGTGCATGTGTTTATTTCATACTATCGATCCATGGAGTGAGAGAGGTTTGAAATACAGGCAATGGATGCTTTTGCAATTCATATATAAACATTAATAGTGCACTCCATGTTGTTAGTGTGAAGCACTTTATACATTTGTCACTTGCATGGATACATTCCAAATTGCTAGATACGAAATAGAATACATGTTGAATTCAACATAAAGGGGGTTTCAAAGATTCGAATTCATAGGAAGTGCATTCATCTATTTGAACCCGAGATAATGGCATTTGTAAATAAGATGTAAAAGGGGGCATCAATCTTTGTTGTGAGTTTGAACATGCTATATATATTCATACGCATATCTAACTTTTTTTGCAACCAAGGAGATTATATCTGGAACCTTGCATGAACTGAGGTAAGTTGCATATTTTTTTAATATATACTCGTGTACAATGTATATTCAAATGTACCCCCTCCATTCCAAACTAATCGTAGCTTTAGGATTTTCAAGAGTAAAGATTTGTGAAGTTTGACAAATCCTGAAAGTTCAATTCAAGAGAACCAAAAACGTTAATGCTTCTGCTCCCAAATATTGAACGAAGCACCAAATAGGCCTCTGGTCACCCGGAACCGCGCGAGACTAATGTTTTGGTGGTAGGAAATTACTGTCCTGACTCTGGCCCGTGTAGCCTATCGGCCCGATGTCCAAAGGTCTAAACCGGGGTAGGTTTGTAACTTCACAAAGACGCCAGTCTCAACCGCCTCCGAGATGCATTCATACGCCGTGGGTGCCTGAACACCCATGCGCTCGGCCGAAATCTATCCCACCCACATTTGGGACACCTGACATGATTGTCCTACCCCCAACCCGCAATATGTCCGAAATTTTAGATGGGGGCAAAGTTTGTAGCTTTCCCCAAATTTCAAACAAGCACGTCTCAAACCGAAACATTGTTCCCCCTTAGTTCCTCGCGTCCCTCCATTTTCCCATTCATACTCCATGGGCGTGAAAACGCCCTCTCCACCAGCCGCGAAACCCCAGCCTCCTTCGTCGTCCACCCCAGAGCGGCGAATCCACCGCCGCCCTCCTCCACCACGCCGGAGCCGGTACCCCGACGTCGTCGTCCAACGCAACCGCAACCGCAATGCCCTTAAGGTCTTAGCAGCCGAAGCCAAGGCAGAGCTGCCTCCACGACGCCGACACCGACATGCACCGTACTAGAACCACTCCGACCACGCCGTCCTGCACCTCACTACTGCAGCTCCACTGTCGCAACCATCCACCGCACCGGAGTTGTTCCCGCTACGCCGTCGTTCGCCGCCTCGGATCAGCTTCCCAGCCGCCGACAGACGGCCACCGCACCACACTCAACAACTTGGCCATGGGTTCGTCCAAGGCTGCACCGTCCTCCACAACTTCTAGTTTCCGGCAAACAACAAGAAGATCGTCGGAAAAATAGAAGGAGGACACAGCACTGCCAGCAGAAAGAGGTACTCCTCTTCCCTTATTCGTGCAAATCTTAAATCTCCGCTCACACCATATTCATCCCACGAAAGAAACTAGTTGAGCGCTTCTTACTGCATCTTATACGTGATACTAAATGCACAAGGTTTCCTCCCTTTTACTATTTCACCTTTGCTAGAGGTCAGTAGCCCTCCTGGATTTCAATTCAGGGTCAGTCAAACTGCAACTAAAAGAAGCAGCACCCGCTTAGGCACGCAGAGCACCTAGTCCGCCTGTTCCCCGGGTAAGCGGCGCATCGGTGTCTATCATAGGGGTGTGGGACGCAGGAGCTGCTTGCACCCGATCTGGAGGTCGGCGGGGCTTGAATGGATGGCCGGGGGCGATGCCAAGCACGGCAGTGCGGTGAGGTCGACGGGAGGGCGCAGGCAGGGGAGGAATACTGGGCCGGTGGTTGCTGGCGTTTCGAGCAAGATCGTCAACACTGACTGGCTGGAGGTAGATGAAGGTGATCTGCCTGTTCTTTGTACATCGGACGGTGCAGAAAAACTGGACTGACCTATTTGCTTTCAGTCGACTGTTATTTTATAGAATCCTGTAGTAATTTAGTGTGCCATGCATGTTGTAGAGCTATCATATGTCTCCCGTCATTTATTTCTCACCGACCTGCTATCTGCTACCTTTACACTGTACTAATTGTGCAAACACTTCACCCATACTCACACTATTTTTTATGCATGGGTATTTCAGACTCTGACGCAGTGTTGATGAATGCAGAAAAGAAAAGATAGAAGTCGCTCCAGTGTAGTTGGAAGATAAGCACTAAGTGTTTCAGCGCTCTAATGGGTGCAGTGTCAGCAGTTGGAGACAGTAAACGTAGCTCTGCAGTTGATGATCTCAATTGCCACACACAACCATCCCAGGTGCTTGCTTTAACTTCGTGCTGTCAAATGTGGTTGCATGTTGCATATGGTGTCTAGCTTGTATTGCTTCCAATTTGGTTAAATTGCATCTCCTTACTTTACACATTATACCTTTGACAATGACATGTCTTCCTGTTTTTGATACATACTACATATGTCTATTAACCATGTTCGTACATCAAACTAATGCTCTTTTGTATCCCTCGTCAATCACTTATGATGAGACAGTCACCCGAGTGGGTTACTGTGAGACGCCCTACTCATTTGAAGAGTGCAGTGTCATCCTCCCCACATGATTCTCAAGAAATAGCAAGGCTAAATGAAGATAGTCAACGTAGCTCTCTAGTTGATCACCGCAATTCCCCCACACCACCATCGCAGGTGCTTGCTCTTACTTGGCAGTGTGATATGTGGTTGCATGTTGCATATGGTGTCTACCTTGTAATGCTTCTAATTAGGGTAAATTGCATCTGCTTAATTAACACATTATACCTGTGAATATGATATGCCTTCCTGTTTTTGGTACATACTACGTCTTTCTATTAACCATGTTCTTACATCAAACTACTTTTCTTGTGTATCCCTCATCAATGCTCCTAATTTGTTAAATTGCATCTCCTTAGCTTACACATTATATATGTGAATATGACATGCCTTCTTGTTTTTGGTACATACTACATCTGCCTATCACACCATGTTCTTACATCAAACTACTGTTCTTGTGTATCATGCATCTATCGCTTATGATGAGACAGTCACGCGCGTGGGTTAATATGAGATGCAATACTCTTATAAAGAATGCAATTTCATCCTCTCCACATGATTCTCAAGAAACAGTAAGCCTAAATGAAGATATTGAACGTAGCTATGTACCTGAAGACCGCACTTCCCCTACACCACCATCACAGGTGCTTGCTCTAACTTCGCAGTGTGATATGTGGTTGCATGTTGCATACGGTATCTAGCTTGTAATGCTTCTAATTAGGGTAAATTGCATTTGCTTAGTTTACACACTATACCTGTGAATATGACATGCCTTCCTATTTTTGGTACACACTACATCTATGTGTTAACCTTGTTCTTACATGAAACTACCTCTCTTCTGTATCCTGCATCAATCACTTACGATGAGTCACCTTTATTCATTGCATATTGCATATTATTTCTAGCATTTTGCCATCTATTGCTTCTAATTTGGTCAAATACATTTGTTAGGGCACCCTTTTAATTTGGCAGAGTGATATTGGTTTGATCTTTCATATGGTTTCTAGCTTGCATCGATTCTAACAAGTTCAAGCACCTTGTGCTTAGTTTACACTTTATACATCATACATGTCAATATGTCACGTCATCCTGTTTTTCATACATATTCCATCCTCCTATCATGCGGTTGCCTTACATGAAAGTAGTGTTCGTCAGTATCATGCATCAATGAGTTCTAAAGAGCAAATTTTATTCCTTTTTCTTGTGTGTTTGAATTGACAAGGCAAAATCAAGAAAGAGGAAGGAAAAGAGTAAGGAAGGCGATGATGGTGGTCCTCTGCAGCAACGTAAATGGAGCATCTGTACTGATTCTCCTTGTATTGATGGTGCATTACAAGGTCCAAGTCTCCGCTCCCCTACTCCACTATCCAAGGTACTTGCTCTAACTTGGCAGTGTGATATCTGGTTGCATGTTGCATATGGTGTCTAGCTCGTATTGCTCCTAATTAGTGTAAACTGCATCTCCTTAGCTTACACATGATACATGTGAATATGACATGCTTTCCTATTTTTGGTACATACTATATCTGTCTATCACACCATTTTCTTACATGAAACTACTCTTCTTGTGTATCCTGCATCAGTCACTTATGATGGGACACCTTTAAGTTGGCAGTGTGATATTGGTTTGTGTCTTTAGTATGATTTCTAGCATGTATTGCTTCTAGTTTGATGAATGCCACCTATGACGAGACAGTTTTAACTTGGCAAAGTGATATTGATTGCACCTTCCATATGGTGTCTTGCAGTGTTTCTAATTTGTTGAAGTGCCTTCTTCTTAGTTACCACGTCATAGGTGTGAATATGTCAAGCCGTCCATTTTTTCGTACATATTCCATCCTCGTATCATGACTTTGCCTTTCATCAGAGTAGTGTTCGTCAGTATCATGCATGAATGAGTTCTCAAGAGCGAATGATATTCCTTTTTCTTGTCTATATGACCTCACAATGCAAAATCAATAAAGCTGAAGGAAATTGGCAAGGCATTGGATGATGGTGGTCCTTCCGAGCAACCGAAACGGAGGTTCTCTACAGATTCTACTCCGCCATCGTCCCAACAAGATTCGCAAGACAATGCAAGGCTAGACAGTCAACGTAGTTGTGTAGATGATGAGCACATCTCCCCTGCTCCACCATCACAGGTGCTTGGTCTAACTTGGCACTATTATATGTGGTTGCATGTTGCGTATGATGTCTACCTTCTATTGCTTATAACTTTGTTGAATTGCATCTGCTTACTTTACACATAGTGCCTGTGAATATGACATGTGTTCCTGTTTCTACATCAGACTACTATTCTTGCATATCCCGCATCAGTCACTTATGATAAGGAACCTTTAAGTCGCCACTGTGATATTGGTTGTGTCTTGCATATGATTTCTAGCATGTATTGCTTCTAATTTGTTGAAACGCCATACAGTTTGAACTTGGCAGAGTGATATTGGTTGCATCTTTCATATGGTGTCTAGCTTGCAGTGCTTCTAATTTGTTGAAATGCCTTCTGCTTCGTTACCACATCATAGGTGTGAATATGTCAAACCATCCTATTTTTCATACATATTGCATGCTCGCACCATGTGTTTGCCTTTCATCCAAGTAGTGTTCGTCAGTATCATGCATGAATGAGTTCTGAAGAGCGAATTTTATTCCTTTTTCTTATCAGTTTGACTTCACAATGCAAAATCATTATAGCTGAAGGAAAATAGTTCGGCAGTGGATGATTTTGGTCCTTCAGAGCAACTCAAACAGGGGGTCTCTACAGATTCTACTACGCCATCCCCCCAACAAGATTCGCAAGACAACACAAGGCTGGATAGACAACGTAGTTGTGTAGATGATGAGCACATCTCCCCTACTCCACCATCACAGGTGCTTGCTCTAACTTGGCACTATTATATGTGGTTGCATGTTCCGTATGATGTCTAGCTTGTATTGCTTCTAACTTGAATTGCATTTGCTTACTTTACACATAATGCCTGTGAATATGACACGGGTTCCTGTTTCTAGAACATACGTGTACATGATGAGCACATCTCCCCTACTCCACCATCACAGGTGCTTGCTCTTACTTGGAACTGTTATATGTGGTTGCGTTTTTCATATGGTCTTGTTTATATTGCTTCTGATTATGTTGAATTGCATCTGCGTAGCTTACAACTTATACCTGCAACGATCACTTACCATAAGACACATTTAACTTGGGATTGTGATGTAGGTTGCATCTTGCATTGTATTCTAGCTTGTACTGCTTCTAATTTCTTGAAATGGCACTTATGATGAGACACTTTTTACCTGATAGAGTGATATTGGTTGCATGTTCATATGGTGCCTAGCTTTCATTTCTTCTAATTTTGTTGAAATGCCTTCCGCTTACTGTTTTTTCATACATATTCCATCCTCCTATCGTACGTGTGAATATGAAATGTTGTCTTTTTTGTATATATTTCATCCTCCTATCCTGCGCTTGCCTTACATCAAAGTAGTGTTCGTTTGTATCATGCATCAACCAGTTATGCAAAGCTAATTTTATTCATCTTCTTGTGATTTTGACTTCGTAAGGCAATATCAGAAAATAGGAAGGAAAAGAGTAAGTCAGGGGATGTTGGTGGTCCTCCGCACCGACGCAAACAAAGACTCTCTAGATTTGCTACTGCTACTGATAATGAAGTTGAAGTCCCAAGTCTACATGATGAGTTCATCTCCCGTACTCCACCATCGCAGGTGCTTGATCTAAGTTGACAGTGTGATAATTGGTTTCATGTTGCATATGTTGTCTAGCCTATATTTCTTTTATTTTGATTAAATTGCACCTACTGAGTTTATACGTTATACATGTGCATATGACATGGCTTTCTGTGTCTAGAATACACTGCATCTATCTATCATACCATGTTCTTACATCAAAGTACTATTGTTGTGTATCCCGCATCAGTCACTCATGATTGGACGCTTTTAACATGGAAGTTTGATATTGGTTGCATCTTGCATTGATTTCTATGTTGTACTGCTTCTAATTTTTCGAATTGCCACTTATGACAAGACACCTTTAACTTGGCAGAGTAATATTGGTTGCATCTTTCATATGGTGTCTAGCTTGCATTACTTCTATTTTCTTGCAAATCCTTCTACATAGTTTGCAAATCGTAGTTGTGAATATGTCATGCCGTCTGTTTTTCTTACATATTCCATCCTCATACGATTGTCTTACATCAAAGTATTGCTTGTCTGTATCATGCATCAATGAGTTCTGAAGAGTGATTTTATTCTTTTGTGTTGTGGGTACAGCTTGACATGGCAAAGTCAAAAAAGTGCAAGGAAAATAATATAGTAGGGAGTGTTGTTACTCGTCGGGTGAAACGGAAAAGGATCTGGCGTCGAGATTCTGCTGGTACTTGTAGTGCAGTAGAAGGTCCAAGTCCACCGACTAAATCTACAAACACAGTATCACCTGCTCCACCAGCTGCAGCATCCGCTTCAACTGTACCAGCATCTCAACCAGTTACTCGTTCGTTTGCTCCGGAACTGGCCAGTTCCCAAGCTGCCTTCACACATAACACTACTTTCGAAGCACTGCTGACTCAACAGGACTTGGCAAGATCAGATGAACCTCATGAGCATCAACACCAAGATGGTACCTGACCGAGTCAAGTTGCAGTTGCATGCTCCTTTATATGTACTCTCACAGTTTGATGTACACTAACACTTTCCATATTCCTTGTTGAACTAGCACCACGGCGCAAGCGGAAACAGACATCAGGGATAGTACTTGACAGATTAACAAAATCTAAAGGAGGAAGAATGGAGATCCATTTTGAGGCAGGTTTAAAAAGGCCACGTGATGCTACAGAGTCAGCCAAGTTAGTATCAGAGGCAGCCACTGCCGTTAGGTGTCATGCACGTATCCTCCCAATGTGGATCCAGTACAGGAATGAGAAATACAAGACCCAGTTTAACACCTTCCTTGACCATTTATCCATAAGTAATGTTATTCATCGCAATTAGTAATATTGTCTTGCTTTGTCCCATACTTTCTAGCTTCCTCCTAATAAGACTCACATTCTTTTTTCAACAGATGAGGTTCAAGTTGGATCCGAAAGATGATGCAACTAAACAAGCATGCACTCATGTTTTTCAGTCTGCTTTGCGACAGTATCGGTACGACCTTAGAAAATCTCACTTTGAAGGCAAGGCTAACAATGAAATCGCCCAAACATCTCCAGTGGAATATATTATAGATGAAGACTGGACAACCCTCGTTAAACACTGGTCTGATCCAAAGTATCAGGTAGGCTATATGTATTTGATCAGACCACATATTGAACTTGTATTTATGTATGTGCCTTACAAGTGTATCTTCTTCTAGGCTAACTGTTTGAAGAACAAAACCAACCGTTCTAAAGTGAAATTCCAACAGACAACAGGATCTCGTAGCTATATTGCACACTGCGAGGCTCTTGTAAATAGCTGCTACTTCATTCTTTTTTTGTGCCATATTATCGTATCTATATTGACTTGTTCCAAATACAAAGGAAAGCCCGTGCGGATCAAAAAGAACCTGAACCGAATGCAGTGCAAATCTTCAATGATTGCTACACCTGCAAGATGAAGGGCATGAGCACACCAGTTCAAGCCGTCGTTGTAAATCCTTACTCCTCCTGCCTTGAACTGATTGGTATTGTGATGTGTTCATTTAACTACTTGGTTTGTAGCCAATGTCAATTAATCTGTTCACTTCTATACACAGTTGTCTTAACGTATCATTTCACCTTACATGGTTTAAAAGAGATGAAGGATATTCTTTTGGTCTTGATCTGTAATCTAGTTGTTATGTTCACGTGCGCACACAATGATAAAATAGCCTGGTTGTTTTATATCTATTCGCCCATGATATGAATGATGTCATACTATGTTCATCCTACTTTAAACCATGT
This sequence comes from Triticum aestivum, assembly GCF_018294505.1. Taxonomy (NCBI): domain Eukaryota; kingdom Viridiplantae; phylum Streptophyta; class Magnoliopsida; order Poales; family Poaceae; genus Triticum; species Triticum aestivum. The sequence continues at coordinate 74,354,421 of NC_057795.1, forward strand.
CTCTTTATCCTTAGATGTCAACGAATGTGAGCAAATAGACAATACAGTAGGCATGCTACATGGATATATGTTTCGGAAGTGATTTTATTATGTTGTTGGCACTACAATACATGCTAATGTATTACAGTAGTTCACCAAAATAAGTTATGTATAAACATTTAACCTACTTTGTTTGTTTTTCTCTCATTAGTAACTTATCTGGTACACTAATCTACAAGTTCAAACTTTCAAGAAGCTATGGAACAAATGATTGAGCAGCCACAACAACCTGAAGGTGACGAGCCTACTACAGGCACAATGTCACCTCTTGTTGCAGTGCGTCAGTATCTCTCCACTAACAGTGCAAAAAGCACTTTCCTGCATAATTCTGGGTTGGTTGTCAAGGTAACCTCGTCCAAATCGCCTACTGAACAAAATCTTCCTGCTAGACAGAGTGATATATCTGTGCTCCAGACACAAGTCCAATCCCTAATGGACGTTGTTTCAGAAACAAGAATAGTGGTTGAGAAATATCGTCAAGATATGAATGGTTTTGAAACTAGACAATCAGACATTCGCTTCGTTGTTCAAGAGCAATGGCGGAAAAAAGGTGGAGATCTGCTGCTCCATCAAATTCTATAGCCTGAAACATTAGCACTCAGGTCAAATGATCTGTGCTTCTATACATCTAATGGTGCTTTTATCTGGAAGGACTGTAAAATTTATGCCAACAGGCCTTTTGTTTTATGGTTGGAATTTATTTTGTTGTGATACAACATTTATGATGCTGCCACAGGCTGTAGTAATTACGACGCTATTTTTGTATAGTGTAGGTTTATCTTAGTAATGTATTCGGCCGAAAGCTTCGTTGGATCCCAACATGCCAACATTCCTCGGGCCAATTCCAATTGGGCTAAAAATGATTAAGGGCCGAAATTGGCATGTAGCCCACTAAAAATATTTGGGCCTAAATCAGCATAAGCTTTCATATTTTTCTGGTAGGCTTGTGCCCATAGTGGGCCTTTAACAGGCCTAAACATAATTTGGGCCCTCAGTAAAAATAGGCCGTTTACAGGTGTAAATATCTCGAGCCCATAAAAAACATGGGCCTTTAATAGACCGAAAGTGAGATTGGGCCCTGATTGTGCCAAATAACCCACTGGACCTAGCAGGCCAAAATGGTGGCCCATTTACGATGCGGATCTTTGACAGGCCGAAATTTGGACGGGCCGTAAATGCGCCAACCTAATACACGGGCCTTTAAAAGGCCGGAACTTCTGTTGGGCTAGATTATCGTCATTTTTTATATGGGCCATTAATGGGCCCGATATGACGTTGGGCCACATATGGCCCATGGTTTACATCCGGCATTAACAGGCCGAAAAAGACAACAGGCCGAAAGTGGCCCAAATCTATAGTGGGCCTCTAACAGGCCGAATGTCAGACATGGCCGAATATGACCCAAATCCTTCACGGTCGTTTATGGGCCGAAAGTTTTGATGGCCTGTAAATGGGCCCAAATGAAGCCAGACCTTTAACAGGCCGGAAATACACCGGGTCATAATTCGGCCCAATTACTTAGCGGACTGTTAACGGGCCAGAAGTGACCATGGGCCGCGTTGATGACAAGTTTAGGACAGGCTGTTAACGGGCCGATTTGACAGAGAATGTTGGGCCTTTAGCTGGGCCGGCCCATTATGGTCTGCAGAATCTGGTGGGCCTTTAGCTGGGCCGGCTCATTGTGGTCTGCAAAATCTTGTGGGCCTTTAGCTGGGCCAGCCCATTATGGTCTGCAAAATTGTGTGGGCCTTTAGCTGGCTAGCCCATTATGGTCCGCTAAATTTTGTGGGCCTTTAGCTGGGCCGGCCCATTATGGTCCGCTAAAACTTAAGGGCCTTCGGTTGGGCCGGCCCATTTGAACTTTGTGGGCAACTTTTGGGCCGGTCCACGTGTTAACATATCATAGGCCCATCTCGATCGTTGGATGAGTGACACCTATGCCAACGCGGAGCTGATGCGTGGATCCGTTAGCGAATGAGAATTTTACACGTGGAAAATCGGCATTGGTCGTGGCTGGTAATGGGTTATCGGATCCAAAATCCGACCCGATAGCTTAACGGCATTCCGTTATGATGGATGCCATGTGTCGGTCACCCTTGACGAAAGCACTTCTGTGACGCGCGATTTATCGTCATGGAAGTGTACACTTCCGTTATGATAATTTTGGTAATGTCATGGAACACTTCTACGACAGCACATGTATGACTATCTTGATTCTGTCATAAAATCGTCATGGATGTACATGCATGACAAAAACGCGATCTACTGTGACAAACACGTATCATCACGGAAGTGTATTTTTTTTAAGTGTTGTCTCGTGGGCCCCCTGACGCTCCACCGACCTCAACTCCAACTCCATATATTCTGTTTTGCAGAGAAAAAAATCAGAGAGAAAAGTTTCATCGCGTTTTACGATAAGGAGCCACCGCCAAGCCCTAATCTCTCTCGGTAGGGCTGATCTGGAGTCCGTTCGGGGCTCCGAAGAGGGGGATTCGTTGTAGTCGTCATCATGAACCATCCTCCATCACCAATTTCATGATGCTCACTGCCATGCGTGAATAATTCTATTGTAGGCTTGCTAGACGCACTACTAGAAAAACCCCTACTAATGGCGCACCTAATATGGCCATTAATGGCGCATCTGTGGTGCGCCATTAACAGCACGCCATTAGTAATTTTTACTAATGGCGCACCACCTGGTGCGCCATTAGTATCTGGTATACTAATGGCGCACCGCGGGTGCGCCATTAGTATAGGCCAGCGTGCGCCATTAGTATGCCTCCCAGGGGCCATGTATACCCAGGTGCTTTGGCATACTAATGGCGCACCACCACTGGATGCGCCATTAGTAACCGCAGCATACTAATGGCGCACTACCCAGTGATGCGCCATTAGTATGCACTGTCATACTAATGGCGCACTGTCCTGTGATGTGCCATTAGTATGAATATTAGGTTTTTTTTATCTTTTTATTTTCTATTTTTTGCACAGGTTACAAAATGTATAGTTTGACAAAATATAGACAGCACACATCAACAACAGATTCATCGAATACAATAGAAGATTAGTCTTTGAATACAATTCATCATATTAGTCTCCGAATACAATTCATCATATTAGTCTCCGAATTAAAAAGACCGAACAAAGATAGAACATTATATTACAAGTCTCGAGACCGCGAGTAGCGAGTTTGTCTTCACATTACAAGTCGATATCGATCATCTAAACTACCATCACATAGAAGAGAGCTGCGGTCATCACGATGAGCATCATCACGATGAAACTCGTCTTCATCCGGTTCCTCCAACGCTCCCTCCCCTCTCCCGCTAGATAGCGGGCGTATCTAGATTCGGCCTCGGCCCTAGTGGTGTACCCTTTGTAACTATTACTGCTGAATCGGTGAACCTGTCTCCGACACTCCTCCCAGTCATCGTAGACTCCGGGAACCTTACCCTTGTACACGACAAACGTCGGCATCGCTATGCACTAGCCAAACGAAACGTTAGTACCAATTCACAGACAATACATAAGCAATATATAATTATGCAACAGAACGATCGGAAGAGAAAAGGAAGACATTAATAGCATCGATTACATCTAAGTTGAACGACTCTTGAAACCAAAGAGACATACTACAAGTTCATTAAAGTTTAATTACAACATGAGCCAATCGATGTTTCAGAACTAGACAACTCGACTCAAGGGACCAGAGCGTGGATGAAGCCGCCGTCTATCGTGGGAGTCATGAAAGAACGGGCGTTGTCATCCTGCATTTGTAGCATTGTGTCGATGTCACTGTTGGACGGTTGATTTCTGAGGTAGAACTGCCCCGAGGTACGAAGGACATCTTGATGGATGATTTCCGCAAACTCCGACTGGATGCGAAAGAATTCTTGTTGGAGGTCCGCGTCCTGGATTGCCGACACGCTCGCGGCCCAATCTTTGAGTTTACTCGGTAGCAGAAGTTGATGATAGTCCCGTACGATCGCCCGCATGTGATGGATGGCGTAGTAGGCACCCTTCTGACTGCCAGGCGGCTGCTTGACGCAGCAGAACGTCGTATTGTGGGAGAACATGTGCTTGCCGTACTTACGAATAGGCCTGGTGAAGGTGCCTCCAGATTGGGCGTAGCCGGGGAGAACATCATCAAGAACCTTCTTGACATTTGTGTAGTCTACGTTCGACTGACGGTCCGGGTCGAAATACGTGGCCATGGAATATTTGGGGCTTAGGAGGATGAGCGTGCAACGTGTGTCACTGCAGAAAACACGGAATGTTAAAAGAAAAACGATCGAAAAGTAAGAATTCATATGTTACGGGCCGGTTGAGGGGAGGACTTACTCGGGAAAGTAAGGCATGAGGAAGTTATCCTTATCTTGGTTTGCTAGAATGACGCCTTCGAGGTAAGAACTCGCGACTTGCCGGTCCCCAGCGCTGCCCAAGATCTTGGCACGCATGTAGAAGGGGTCGACTATCACGATGTCCGGGGTCTTGTCGCGAATGATCCGCATCTCCATACTCAGCGAAAATAGCCGAACGAAGGTGTAGTGCAGCGGATTAAGGTTCAACATAGCTTGGATGTCATCAAAACGCAGGACGATCGTACGCCCGATGGAGTTATCCACAAAGCCCTTGCCCTCTGGCACCTTGGCCGCAAAAACCGGGTATGCCACATCCTTCTCCCTGAGACGCCGCTTCTCCAAAGCAAGAACACTGTCATGCAGACTCCGCATAGCACCGGTTGCAGCATTGAGCATATTTGTCGGTAGCATCGCCCTACCCGCCACATGCACCCTCCTCGAGATATCCTGTGGTGAAGGTGGCCCGTCCTGAGCACGGATCGTACTCGGTGCCGGCTGGCTCGCACCCTTCTTAGTCTTTCTTTTGCGTGCCTTCTTCTTCTCCTATAATGGGACCGAGTTCTGCTCACAGACCGCCTTCTTGAGTGTGTTGGGGCTGATAATATTTCGCACCTCGCCTATCTGAGGCTCGGTGAAGTCGGCAGCTGGAGGCGTCTCCTGAGAGCTGAACGCCAGACGGCGCCTGTTGCAACTTGGCTTCTCCGCGGTACGAGCTAGATCGCACACGTCTTCTGTTGGGTTTGGTTCTTGAGAAGGAGGCCCCATGAAGTCGCCATCGTACCCATGCTTGGCAAAGTACTGATCGACGTTGCCAAATGTATCATCGTCGTCGTCGTTGTCGTTCTGATCCTGTGCCATATGCATGTTTGGATCCAGTGGCATAGGGATGTCCGGCACTATTACGGCGGTCTTGCCATGGGGCCAACTTGGCGCCGGCACGACTGGCGGTGTTGTCTTTGGGGTGGTGTCCCCCGCCCCCAAACGAATCTGGCTCCTCGGCCAAAGCAGGGGCCAGCTCAGGCAGGCGCTGAGGGTCATCACGTCATCATCGTCGGCCCCGACGGGTCGAATCGGAGGTAACAAGTCGTCGCAGCCTGGCAGCACCCGAACCAGTTGAACCCTAAACAAGTTGGGTGGCATCTGGGTACCGTGGAACAAGGGGTTGCCCGGTTGAACGATTTTGCCCTTGGCGACATCGACCAACTCGTTGTTCACGAAGTGGAGGAGAGTGCACGGAACGTCGGCGGCGCCCTGCGAAAACATGTAGGGCGTCAGGGATGCCCATTCAAAGGCAAGGAGATGAAGTCCTCGGCCGAGAGAGGCTTAATTAGTTACCGTGATGATGGCGTCGAGCTCGGCTAATGTCGAGGCACCGCCAACGGCGGGCGTGCAGTTGACGGAGCGGCCGCTTGCTGAAGAGGTGCCGGCCGGCGTACACCCGGGTGCATTAAGCTCCCGTGCCGGCGTCGGAGACACCAATGCCGCCTCCGCCGGAGGCACCAATGGCCCCGCCATCGCATTATGCGAGTTGCTGGCCGTGAAGCTAGGAATCGGGGGCGGCCCCTGTTGGCCGCCCGCAATCCACGCACTCAACCCCGAGATCAAGGTAGGCACAAGGGCGGTGATCGTCGCTCCGAGTCGTTGTTCCACTTGCTCTTGGACAATCTCCGGAATCCGCGCCACCTGTGCCTTGAGTTCTTGAACCTCTCACGCCTGGCTTTCCGAGCTGGTCTTTTTCTCCTTCCGCACACCAGCGGTATAGTATGACCCCCATTTTGTCGACAAGCCTTTGCCGGCCACACGACCAGCTGACGTCGGCTTACTGAGCTTATCCTTGTTCTTCATTATATTCAACCCCCTATTTAGAGTGGTGTCCCAAGGGTTGCTCTTAGTCGACCCCGCGCTACTGCTTTCAGTCGCCTGCGGAAGGAATGTGAACCATTTAGAAATTCAGCTTCATTAATTAGAATGCAACCATATGGAGCTAATTACGCGGGGGTGTATTCCTTACCAGAACAAGCTCAAGCCACCTGGTCTTCGGATCCGTGGTAAGCTCCTTTGTTTTCGGGTCCTTCTTGTACCGGGCCCTGACAAAGTTCCTGGTCTGCTTGTCACCGTATTTATCGAAGAGGGGCGGTAGGCCTTGCTCGGCACGGTCCGCCTGCTCCTTGTCCCATATAGGCTCCGCCACTCTGTAACCGCCGGGACCGAGTGTGTGTTCCCCTATGTTCAGCTCCCGCATTTGTTTCCCCCACTCACTTGATTGGGAGCTTGCGGTGCTCGAGCAATTGATCTTGAAGTCGTTGTAGTCATCTTCGGTGATCGAAGGATTTTTCTCCTTGATCTTCTCATAACTCTCACCTTTCTCGATCATTCTCTTCACATTGCTTTTCCAAGTAGACAGGGCCTTGCTCATCTTCGTGAGGGCAGCATTGTTCACTTTATTCCCTTTGAGGCTTGTGTTTTCGAATTCAGCGGGGAACTTGTATTGTTCGTGCAGCTTCGTGAAGAGGAGGTGGCGCAAATTCCCTCGGTCAGGATGCCTCAGGTTCTCGGTGTTGATCGAGACGGTGCTCCGGACAATGCACCCAAGTTGAAGCGAGTACCCCTTGACTATTCGTTCGGGCGCCGTTGGATTCCCGTTGGAGTCCACTTCAGTAACTTCCTCCTTGAGGGTGCGGAGCACGATCGGGCGCCGGTCCTTCCGTTGCCTCTTCGGCTGGCTGCTATCTGTGCGTGCGCCGCCATCATCAGTGGTGGCATCCTCGGCGGCACCATCAGTGGTGGCATCAGTGTGGTCATCCTCGGCGGCACCATCCGTGGTCTCAGGATCGGTGGGGAAGGCGGCGGCCTCATACAAGTGAGGTTGTTCCTCCATCTCCTGGGACAGCTCCCAGAATGCCTTGCCGCCCGAACCCCCGGCCTCATCGTTGTGGGCCATGTTTCTCTCTAAATAGAAACAAAGTTTGGTCAAAAAGTTGGTTATTGTCAAGGAACAAGATCATGGTCTCATCATTTAGGGTTTGTCGACACCGAGGCATCCTAAAATCTAAGCTTTTATCATTGAGGGTTTTTCGACGCCAAGGCACCCTAAAAGCCTAACTTTTCATCATTTCGGTTTTTATCGACACCGAGGCACCCTAAAAGCCATGCATTAGTCACAAGTACGCCGGGGCACTTGATCCTACTTAATTAACTACTAAGATACCCCGGCCTATGCATTAGTCACAAGTACCCCATATGTCCTATTTTTAGCAAAGTCATGCTAAAATTCACGGAAAATTTAAGCATGACCTTTGCTGAAAATAGGACATATGGAGTACCCGAATTTGCCGGAACGGAAGTTAATCGACATTCCGGCAAACTCAAGGGCCTCTCGGGGTACCTGCAAAATCATCACGACACGATGGTCGGAGACAAAACCCAGCAAACTAGCAAAATCATCACAAATTGTTTTCTGTTAAAGATGATCATCATCTTTACAAGTCTTTCTCAATGTGATCACAAGTAATTCAGAGGCATCACAAGTAATTCAGAGCATCACAAGGCATTAGTAGTTCAGTACATGAACAAGTTTTACAAACCCATATAAGAACAAGTGAATTCTAGTCCCATTGACACTCCTGGTTTTCTACAAACACCAAGTACTAGGGCACACAAAAGTTCTGAAATTTGTGTGCCTAACTGAATTAACTGAATTTTCAGTAACCGAATAAACTGAATTTTCAAAACTGCAAGAAGCCAATTAAAAAAAAATCCAACAGCACTAGAACTGAGCTGATTGACAGTAGTTTTGTTCACTGTTATGAAGAGAAACTTCTTCTTGTAAGAAAGGACTTCGCGTGTGGTTTGGAATATTCAGAAATCAAGTTGAAATATAAAACCATATAGAGGTAGGTATGCTACAAGTCTACAACATATATACTAATTGATCAACTGCAATCAGGAGACAGTTTCTTCTTCTAAGTCCATCTCACGGTTCGCTGAATTAAGAAAAATACATCATCATTTCAGAAAACTTACGCAAACTACTCAAAACAGGAAGAAGAAGAAAAACACATTTCAGAAGGAAAAAACTTTTGTATAGCTAGAATTCAGAATGCATTCAACAATCCAAACTTTTGTATTTCCTGGATAACAAACAGTAATGATCTCTAGCCCTGACATTCATTTATTCATTCTTCTAGTAAATAGGTGCATAAATGTTCTTGCCGAATGGGTTTATTTTTTGTTGATCTATATGCTCATATATGCAGACGAGGCTAGCCACTTTTCTGCCACTCATATGCCACTGATAAAAAAAATGAACTTTCACCAGTAAGTTGTAACTTGGCAGCCAGTCAGTTTATACAACAAAGATAATCATATATTTGTATGAACACTAGACGCCAATCTGAGGATAAAAAAGCATCTACTAGTAACTAGTGCATATGATCATCACTAGCCCATAATAGTAATTAAGTTTTTTTTGTAGACAAACAACATGTTTATCTTTCAGGCATCTACATCTCAGAGTGTACCGAACAAAACCCAGAGCTTGGTGCTAGTGCTCTGCTGCTCAAATTGGGTCGAGAAGCATCTACTAGTAACTAGTGCATATGATCATCACTAGCCCATAATTCGTGTACTCCAAAAATTCAAGCAATTGTACCAAATTTTGAAAGAGATTTTTCCAATTTATATTTAAATAGAATTGGGGTATATACCTTGGAATCCTCCTAATGGAAACAACACTAACTGGCGTCTCTATTTCAGCACGAACTGTCAGAAGACTTTTGACCTAAATAATATTTAAATGGTTCTAAGTTAGTAAAGTACATAAAGAAAGATCATCGAGTAATTCTCCATGGCATAATTTTTACCTACCAACAGGAGACCTATAACATTTCTAGGGTTTCCTGAATACACAGGTACACGGCTGTGGCCCCGGGCAAGAATTATTAGATTCTAACGAAATCATTAGATTCTAACTAAATCCACAAGTCAGATCTCAACTCAAACGCAACACGGACCAAAGATAAATAAGAACTAAGACATACATCTATCCTGCTGCCACATCTACTGATTATATCCTATCCTGATACTAGTCATATCTCATATCCAAGTACCGCTTAATTTTCCTTTTTTAGGGCAATCCTATGCCTTAATTTTCTTTTTCAGACAATGCTATGTCTTCCTAAATAGGCATGTGTTGCTGTCTTGGACATGCCAGACAGCCACAGGGCCCAGGCCGACCATAACGCCAAATGCTCTATGAATATTATCTGCCAATCAATTAACTAGGAAAAATGCTCTATGAAACAGTAGAGTCAGGATCTCCTACCAGTAAGGGCTGAACAACAACCAAACCTCAATGAGCTGTTAGAGAATGCAATTTATACTACAGGGGTGCAAGAGAAATTCCTCGAATGTAGTATTAAAGGGGATATTGAAAGTAACAACCAAATGAAGCAACTAATCAACTGTGTGCTATCTAGCTAATCTGGAGCCTCAGTGAAATAATTATCAGTCTCTGGGATTGTTAGCACCATCCTCATCTGGAAATGAGTAGTTGCTTCATGTGCTAGCTGGGTAAATGTGAAGGTGATGCTATATCTTGATGCTCATGACAGGTACATTGCAAGTAGCACAGTTGCAATTTTCGGAAGAAAAAAAAACTCGTATAACTTGTAACATCCCAAATTTTCAATTTGGAATGTTATACATTAGGTCATCATGCATATCATATTTTTCTCGCATTTTCCGATCCTAGAAAATTTCACGCAACTCAAGGACCCTCGGAGAGAGTTGGAAGTTTCATTATTTTCATATTTGGGATTTCTCAAATTTTGAAAATAGGATCATTTGGATTTATTTAATTATCTTCATAAAGTTTTTCCTATAAAAATTTTGAGAGAGGGAATAATATGACTTTCCCAAATTTAGGAAAAATGAAGATTTAATAAATAAATCCCTTTTGGGTTTTGCCGGAGTTTTATTTGCGTTTTATTTGCCTTAGGGAAAAATGCGTGTTTTTTAAAAAAAAATTGCATTTAGGCCCCGAGTAAAGTTCATTTTTGTTCGACTCATTTTTAGGAGTCGGGGAAAGTTTACTGTATTAATTTTGGAGTTCGTTTAGATTTTTTTTATTTTGTCTCTCTGCGCGCGAGACCGTTTAAAAAAAAACTGCAGCGCCTTGGGCCAAAGGCCCAAGCTGCTAGCCGCCGGCCGGCCAAGGCCACCGCGCGCGCACGCACCAAGGGGGCCAGGGAGCCACTCCTTTTCCTTGTCCTAGTAGGACTCTTTTCCTACTTCGTTTATTCCGTATCTAATCCTAGATCTATTCCTAATCCTAATCTATTTCTTGTCCCCTACCCCAAGCAAAACCCTCCCATCCCCAATATAAATACCCAAGCACCCCCC